>NC_137820.1:12818164-13005664 GCF_963921795.1 Nannobrachium achirus | reverse complement strand
CAAAGAGGGGACCACTCCTGCAACGACTGGGAAAAATACTAAAACCAAGTCTCAAATAACATTGCTTGCCCCCGTAGTGTACATACTGACCATCAGCCAACAAAGAAACCATAGTGGGCCCCATGTGTGAGATTTACTGGTGGCTTCCTAGATTTGGCCAGGACATAGAAACTGACAATAAATGTGATATTAGCTCTTACGAGCACTGTGTCGTGTACCTCCCTTTGTTTCCACTCCCAACATCGGCAGGCCTGTTCTTCATTTGTTTAAGCGTAAAGAAATATGTTAAAAAAATATACAGATAAACTAGACCATACCCGGCGATGTACGCAGCCAAACCCGACAACGACGATAGCGGGAACGCCACCTTCGCCCCTTGCAATGTTGTGGCCCTCGGCTTGGTACCCTAGACATGATTCGGCCCTTGGGGAAAACTAATTGGGGAACCCTGTGCTAATCAATGCCTGTCTGCAAGCTCAGATCAATTGCTCAACCCACTGAGGAGAAGAATGCGGAAACAGACAGAGGTTTACTTAAATATAAAAGGATGTTGTTGTGCAATCCTCAGTGTTCATTTATCAATTTGTAAGAGTGTTACCTGGTAGAGGAAGCGCTGGCTGAACTGGTGCATGGCTCCTTGCAGCTGGCTGCGCTGGCTCTGCCATTGCTCGTAGTTGCGGACCGACTCGGCGGTGGGCCTCTGCCATGTGGTTGTTCTGGTGTTATGGTCCACATAGTAGAACCTACCCCGCTGGTCCACACGCTTCTCCCAGCTAGAGAAAGAAAGAGAGAGAGAGTCAGACTAGGGAACAGTCTTGTTTTCGTCTTTTAACGTATTATTATTAAAGCGTCAGTGGGTGGATGCATCACGTCTCCTAAAAGCTTAACATATTCAGAGAGGGAATGGCAGGAGAGAAAGAAAAGATGGGAGAAGGGATAGACTGATGAAGGATCAGTCGAGAGAAATAGGCAGAGAAATGTGTAGTTTCTCCAGAGCAGTGGTTCTCAACCTTTTCAGGCCGCGACCCCCAAAATAATCATATTTTAACTGGGGACCCCCCACCCTACGACCACTAAGAGTTGAGACATTACATTTTGTATAACACGGTTCTATTGTGGAAATAGCAGATCTACATTAGCCTGATTTCAGACTCTGCGCTGGAAGCAGTTCACTCAGAGAGTGGGCGGGTCTTTTGGCTGGAGCCAGGCAAGATCTACATGCTCACAACGCCTCGTGTTGCAAGGCGTTGTGAGCATGTTGTGAGTGGCTATTTTCACAATTTCTGCCTCTAGTATTTGACAATTTGGCCAATGTTTAATTTGTCATTTTAGAGGTATTAAAAGGTCTTTAAATTGTCACTTTATAAATGTACAGACACTCTCTATACACTAAAACGTTATGTTGGTTTGTTTACTGTTGAGAGAGAAAACAATGTTGCACATTAAGTTAATCATTTGGGGACCCCCAAAAATAATATGGGGACCGGTCCCGACCGGTCCCCGATCCACTGCTCCAGAGAGTAGATGTCTATTGGGCATTCTCTTATATCTGACTAGATAGAACAAAGAATATGAATTACCCCACAGACAGACAAACACACATACACAGAAAAACATGAGTGAATTCCCTGGGCTCTGCAGAACTGAGTGTTGTTCTGCTGCAAAGGCTGCCGCCATTCTGATATCTCTGACTTAAACACAGCCGAATTTGGTAAAGCAAACAGCTAAGACTTCCGTACGCTAACAAAAACAGAGCAGACTCAGATATGGGCCAGCGGCCTGGTGCGTGCACACACAAGGAAAGACAGTCAATAAGTGCAAGTCTATCAAAACGGATGGACGGACACACGCACACACAGTCAGTGACCCACAGACATGCACAAAATATATACACACAATCACAGTCGCATACGTATGTACACACACACTTAAGAAAGCACAAAGTCTCTGACTAAATGTATGCACAAAGTCGTCCAAAGGGAGCTTTTAGTTGGCTTGGCCCTCCTATTTCCTGAGGGAGAGGCACAAGTCTCCGACAGAGGCTCCACGCATAGGAGTGAACAAGGAAACCTGTGAAATTAACTCTCCCAGCTCTGCATGTGCTACACAGTAGCTATTAATGCACAGTCACACAGTTTGCCAGCACACGCATACAAATACACACGTGCACTCGTACAGGGCAGGCAGAGGCAAGTACAGAGATACCTAGACCAGGGGTTTTCAAAGTGGGTGACGGGGCACCCTGGGGTGCCGCGACGGCAGGCCAGGGGTGCCGCAAGATCATTTATTTGGACACTTGAAATAATATTTAGTATCATTTTAAACTGAAGTACAAAGTTATGTTCTGTCCGTTCTAACCAAAATAGCTATGATCTCAATGTTTTCCTCGCAACATAATCACTCAAATATCGTAACTGTTGGGCAGAAACGTATCGTATCTCTAAGTTTCAAATGTGTACGTCTTTTGGTAAAAGTCCTGCTTCAACATACAAGACTGTCGCACAAAACTAGTGAAAACAGCCGATCTACAAGCACACAACGCCTCGCGATGCGAGGCGTTGTGTGCTTGTAGATCTGCTGTTTTGGACGTACAAGGTTTCCACACGACAACGACGATATGCTATAAATATAAGGTGCTGGAAGTGAAAATTATAATGTAAGGGTGCCCTGAGACAAAAGAGTTTGGGAACCCCTGACCTAGACAGACATATAGAGATAATAAATAGTGAAATACAGATGCAGAACCATGAGATCCACTAGGAAATAGTTCCACCAGGACGCACCAGGACACACCCCACACATCTATTTATTTTAGTACCATTAAACCATTACGGACGTATCCCAGATAGCTCCATAGTGCCAAGCCCAACCCTTCCAGCAGGCTTGGCACATCAACTTCTCTGGTAGTAATAATATTTATAATACTTTTTTTTAACCCAGTATCAGATGGATGTGAATTTAATTTAACTGACGAGTGATTCTACTAGCTAGTTTTAAAATGACAAGAAATAAGCAACAGTAATAAAACATATGAATTAGGCCTATTGATTCATAGTTACTATACAAGATAATAATAAGACTTTTTATTTGTAACACACATTTTTACAAATCTCAAAGTGCTATAAGAATCAGTATCCGTATTGTGGGGTGGCTCAAGGTAGCTGACAGAGTACAGCATCTTACAATGGACAACGTTGGGCGTAGAGTACAAGATACACTACACCACTAAAGATACCCATGTACCTGACAAAATACTTCCTAAACGTCAAGGATGTTCACAATTAGGCTACAACACCAGCTCCACAGATCACGTCCACCCCAGATTTGTCAACCAAAAAAAGGTTAAATTTGTTCTCCTGCTATGCCGCAAAGATGTGGAACTCCCTACCGAAGGCCTTAAAGGAGTGTAAATCCCTACCCTCCTTTAAAACCGCTCTGAAAAGTCACTTACAGGCGGCTGCTACTCGAAACTGGTAAAAAAGACAAAGCCTATCCTTACCTCCTCCTAACCTTTCTACTGTAAATACCATTTAATTTAATTTTTTAATGTTCTGTTTTATTTGTCTGTGATTTAGTTATACGAGTTAAAAAGGACCCCAATTGAAACAAGCCCAAAATCTTTCTTGTGGTGTATATCCTTTTGGTTGACCGTCATGTCACTGTCATGTACCTTTTCCTATGCAAACTTCTAATAAAGTCTTCTATCAATCCTGTTGCCAGAAATGTAAAGCTTGCCATAGCCTATTACTGGTGCCCACTGCTCCTAATAGTTAGGATGGGTAAATGCAGACACGAATTCCAGGTACGTCTAAATAAACTTGCACAACAACAACTCTATAGTGTTGGTTCATGAGCGAGCAGAAATCCTGACATTATAGCTCAGTGTTTTGACCTTGAGCAGGGATATGATAGGTCTGGATAATAATGTCAACCTTTGCAGCCTCCAGCCCAAATGAGAAATGTGTTCTGTCACCCTGGGAGCTGGCCTCATTAAAACAAATTGCCAAGTTGGGACCCACACCAGAAATAGTCTGGATGTGTTGGTCACAGTGCAAAATGTGTATTTGAGGTTTGATGCTGCATATTCACAGGCTTAATGCAAGGGTAACGGAAATAACAACATGATGAAAGACATTCCCAAAATGTTATTTTTTATTAACCACATGAACCCATCCCAATAGACTGATCGCTAAGCCCCACCCCCCAATAGTGATTGTTCAACGCTAGCTTATTGCCATCCACCATTAGCCTGGCAGGGCCCTACGTCATACTGCGTTCACTCACTCATTCCTTCCCCAGTATAACGTCTGGCCTTCGGCCTATTGGCAGCTTGAAAAGTGGGCGGGAGTACTTCCCTTGACAGACAAACTCCTCTAACCAATCAGCGTAGCAAAACATCTCTCAGCCAGTCGGAAGAACAGCAAACAAACACGTCTTTTCGGCCGATGAACTCCGCTAGCTTATCCCCGTGTTCCTTTTTAATTGTTGTAATTGATTCCAACTCTGAAATAACTGCACTTATTGTTTGTTTTATTGTTAGAGCGTTAACTGTTACACTTGTTGCATCGCGAGGGCAGCCATTGTTGTTTTGAAAATGCTGCAGCATGCATCTACGTCACTGTCTACACATGGACCAATCAGGGAAAGCTTTTCACTTGTCAGGATGACTACGTTTATTGTGCGGACAGCAGTCACTGATTGGCCCCGATCAGAAAATAATTAGTATACTCGCTGCCTATACCCGGAAGGCCAGACGTTATACTGGGGAAGGAATGAGTGAGTGAACGCAGTATGACGTCGGGCCCCGCCAGGCTAATCCACCATATGGGTACACACACTCCAGTCACATATCATGGGAGTCAATGTAAAGTAGCAAGAACGTAACATACACGGTAAGCATTAATAACAAGAATAGGAAGACCACCATGATAACTCTACGGTGAAACAGTGTTGCTGGGTGATCTGCAACAGTCATTCCAGGTACCCAGTCCCAGAGCGGTTGGAGGGGACATTTTTCATCCATTTCCCCCATGCGGAAATCTACATTGTCAATTGCAGGCTGTGTGGCCGTGTACAAATCATTTAAAGCAAACGAATAGATAAAAACTGTTAAAATCCTCAGTGATACTGATGTGTTGATATGGTTACTTTGGCATGGTGCATCCTGACTCATTCTCCATTTAGATTCGTGAACATGTATTAGTGATGAAGACAGTCAAGTACCTTCCTTCCAAAGGGACTCTTGAGGTTGGTTGCAAGTTCTGAGTTCAACAAACATGGAGCAATGTACTACTCGTTAAAGTGTTTATTCATTTGTTTGTCTATTTATTAGCTGGCATTATTTGTAGTCTAACTTAACATGCGGTACACAAACACTCCTGTCCGGAGATATAATACTAGTTGATTGATATTACAGTAGATGCAGTTTCTCCATCTTTCTTTGGGAGTGATAAAGATTTGCCTGCATTTGGACTCAAGTAGGTGGGTAAATGGGTTATCCCACGATTCGATTCAGTATCGATTCTTGGGGTCAAGATTCACGATTTCTTTCCAAACAATTCAAATTCAGAAACGATTATTTTCCGATTAAAAACGATTCTCGATTCAAAACGATTCTCTATTCAATTCATAGGATATCAGGATCTACTCCAGTCTGCTGGCATGAAAGCAGAGTACATTTACGTGGGTTTTATAATTGTAAAGGTTTTATCAACTTATTGCAATAATGTTAACACACATGGGTAAATCCAAGACAAAAAAAAAAAAACGTTTTTTGGAAAATGAGAATCGATTCTGAATCTTACCATGTTAGAAACCCAATTCGAATTCAAATCGTTTTTTTTCATGCACCCCTAGACTCAAGTGAAGTCAATTAACTATTTGGTGTTCAAGAGGTTAATTAAGCATGGTGTGTGGCAACTCCTTATGTAACAACAACAAGCAGCACTAAGCTTGCAATATATTATAAGTTCTGACCGTTTTAGAGACCAGGTATATAGGCAAGCTAAGTAAGACAAACTGCCTATAGAATATGTACCAGTTGCACTCAAGAGTCTCATCGCGACATCTCCAACACACACAGTCTGTCCAAAGATGGGATTCATTATTTAGGCTTCTAAAACCTAGATTGCCCGAGTCCCCACTAAACAGTTCCTGGTGCGTACATCTGGAACGCTAACCCAGCGCACGTCTGGTAATTGATCCTCAGAAGGGCCCAGGCGGCCATCAGCCAACACAGCACTGTTACGGGGCGTACATGTGGCTCTTAAGAAAGGACTTTTGTTCTCATGGCCCCAACTCTCTCGTTGCCTCTCTGGAAAAACTGAGATGGGGGTGGCGCGTGGCTGACCTTTTCCTAAGAGCAGTTTCTCTATCATGCACGCATGAACGCACACGTGCACGCGCGCAGTGAAAATCAATAAGTAATTGTTGGAATAAAAATGTCATGAAAAAGCTGGTGCTGTTGGTGACTTTTTATGCAATACATTAAGTGGTGAATTGAGAGAATTACAGCACACGCACGCACGCACGCGCACACACACACGCACACACACACAAGCAACATGGGTGATTTAGAGCCAGTCAGAGGTGGGGGACAATGTACTGTGGTTGTGTCCATAAAACATAAAACACACGCATGGAGAAAAGAAACTCAGTAGGCTTGGTTAGGGCAACGTCTCAGCAATACCAAACAAGTGAGGGATTCGATTGATATAGTTAAAACTTTGGAAACCGACATGATTTTTAGATTATACTGCTGTCTCTGTGGAATTAGTTCATAGAAATGGAACTGCATTCAAAATTATTATCACCTACCCTGATATCCTAAAATCAAATGCAGCTTTATGTCACCATGAGGAGAAAATTACAACACAAGCAAATACAACACTGACATGAAAATTATCTAAATTCAGAGACCCTTAGCCTTCTCCATTATCCCAATTTGGAGTGAAATTGTGACTTCAAATAGTTTGAAAATTATTTCAAAACAGAGGGTTTCCTCCAATGCAAACACTCTTCTAGTCAACTTTTGTTCTATTCAGTTCAAACAGCATTTCAGGCCACTGGTCTATTTTCCGCTGGGCCTCTCTTTTAACATCTTCCAAACTGGCGGCCCTACTTTAGGCATGTCATAATAGTTAAACAGTATGCAAAAATGAGCAAAACTGAGTTTGTAGATCTGTTTGTAGATCAGCAACCACATTTGGTGTATAGGAACAAAGAGAGGGGGCCAAGCACAGACCCCTAGGTTCAATGAGGTATATAGGGTTTAAATTGATATTAACATTTAGCCAAATATTATATAAATTGGCTGTCTATCTTACTGGCTTGGTAAGTGGGCAAGTGTGGTGCTACAACACACAAACTCACAAACACACACATGCCCCTGACCTCTCATAAGGGCCTTTTCCACCGGCAAAGAACCGGAAAGTTCTTTCTCCCGCCTATGGGATGAACCAGAGGTGAGCTTTTACACAGAGAACCGAGTTGGTTCCGTACCGTAAAAGTTGGTTCGGAACGGGAACCACAAAATCCTTGGTTTTTGTGCTTCCAGAGCCAAATCCTTGGCTCTGGTTCAATCTGGTGGAAACGCAAGCTGGTTCGCAAGAACAAACCAAGGTTCCAAGAAAGTTCAACCGGCACTGGTTCTGGAACCGGTTCTTTGCCGGTGGAAAAGGCCCCATACTGTTGTGCCAAACAACAGACAGCAAGCCCAGCAGGGAAAGAGGTAGAGAATGTTTACAAGATGGAAAAATACCGTGCCAGTAAAATACTATCTGTTCATTTAAATTTGGGAGTGTCAGTGTCTCACAGAACTTTACTGTGCACTTTCCATACAGAGATACATGCACATGCACGGACAGTCGGACGGACATGCACACAACTTTTCCTCACTCTCTATTGCACTCATCAAAGCATACTGTAAGCATATCCTATCATTGAACTACTATTGTGTTGATGTTGATACTGTCCTGTGAGGGATCAAAAAGGGGTCACTCAATCAACAAATCAGTGGATGTGCGCACACACACACACAAACACACACAATAGGGCATTCACGAATAGTGATTTTTAGTATTAGAATTATTCAACCTCAAAGTATTCGAATAGTCGAATATTCGACAGGACTGACCAAACTGTCAATATTAAGTACAAGAGGCGAACATTGTGAAAATATCCGATCTACATGCTCACAACGCCTCGCAACCCGAGGCGTTGTGAGCATGTAGATCTGCTATTTTCACAATATCTATCGGCGAAACCGAGTCACATTAAATGTAATACCTACAATTCCTAGTGCTTGTCAGGGTGGGGATCCCCAGTTCAAATACACCAGGGGTATTGACAACTCATTCTTATGACTTCCTATCTAGCCAAGCTTTATAAACTATATCTTTTTTAAAGAGAATGCAAAAAAATAAAAATAAAACACGAATATTCGACTTCGGTGAACAACGTCGAATAGTGACTTTGATATTCGAATATTCGAATAGTTGGAGAATGCCCTAACACACACACACACACACACACACACACACACACACACACACACACACACACACACACACACACACACACACACACACACACACACACACACACACACACACACACACACACACACACACACACACACACACAGGAGACATACCCAGGTGGCAGTGGTCTCTCCCAGGTGGTTGTTTTGGTGTTGTGGTCGACATAGTACACTCTACCGTGAGGCAGCACCCTCTGCTCCCAGCTACAGTATGTCCACCGGTTGAGTTAAGAGATTGAGAGTGAGAGATGGACAGACAGATTGGAAGACAGGGAGAGCAAGAGTCAGACAAGGAGAATGAGATACGTCAAGTTTCATAATAAATTTGGTTGTAGGGCTGTCACGATTATGGCATTTTACATGACGATTTAATTGTGTTTTTGTCATTGTCAATTACGTTTCTGTTTGGCTTTTAGGCTTTGAAGTTGCACATGGTAGATATGACACATAACCTAAATATACAAATAAATTACTGACATATTTGACAAGAACATTGATAGTGGAAATAGCCGATCTACAATGCTCACAACGCGTCGCATTTTGTGAGCTTGTAGATCTGCCATTTCCACTATTTTTGACATGGAAACGATTATGACGATTATGTCAAATAATCACGATTAGACGATTATGTAATAATTGTGACAGCCCTATTTGGTTGAATCAAAACCAGTGTTCAACCCAAGCAGCCCTGAACCCCACCATACTCTCTGCGTGTGCTCCTCTCCCCCTGCCCCTCCCCAGCGCTCGCCTGCCCTTTCTCTTGCCAACCTCCTCCTGCCCCTCCCTGTCCTCAAGAGCTCTATACTCTCCCCCGGTGCTCCTACCCAGCCGGGAGTGTGTCTGGGACGGCCTCTGTGGGGGCGGTGCCGGCCTGCTCTGTACCGGAGGTCCCGGTAGGCGCAGGCTCTGCCGGTGGGGCCAGGCCCGGGGCTTCTGGACCCGGAGAGGGACTGCCGCTGCTGCTGCTGGAGGCTGGGGGTCGAACTGACGGGGAGGAGGACTGTGGGGGCGCGTGGCGGGTCGGCGCACCGCGGCCGTTCTCCAGTCCGTTGGACGTCAGTTCAACTTTGCCTTGGAGAGGAGAGGAGAAGAGAGGAGGAGAGGAGGAGAGAGAGAGAGGGAGGGAGGGAAGGAAGGAAGAAAAGAAGGCGGGGAAAGAGGTCTGTGAGATAATATTATTTACCACTTGATACCTGACTGCACTTTTTTTTAAGCCATGATCTGATTTCCCTTGTAGTATATGATGATAGCAAAGTTTTTTCACTTTCTGCTTCCTAATCAGTCTATGTAGTTCTCAAAATGAAGGGGAAGAGGAACGTATTATTTGTTTGCCGGTTATATATGGCCACCACTAGTCAGACGTGCACTGTGTCAACATTGCTGACACACCCACATCAGGAAAGCCACATACATGGCGACCATTTCAGCTATTTCGAAATGTAAGCATCTGCATGGAACTCAAACTAAAAACAGTGTTGGGTAGTGCACCAGATTATTACATCTCTAAAATAATGGTTCACAAGTTTATACCGCTACAATACAAAAGTACTGTGTGTCCTATTCATATCCTACTATACAGTATATTAAAATTGGCTATTGGCAGGCTAACAGACATTGCCATAAACAAACCTCTCCATATATGGGCATAAAAGGGACACAGACAGATACAGAGATCTCCATATATGGGCACAAAAGGGACAGTAAAACGGGTACTCTGACAAAGCCCCGATTCTATGACTTGATCGGATCGGCGGTGCGACATACGTTTGAGGTCCGCATAGCCCTGAACTCTAGATGTGAGGGCCACCTGAACCTCCAGTCTATTAAAGGTTGGGTAAGTAACATCTTTCGGTGAAAACCAAAGGTTTTTGTTAAAGGGTTTGTTCAGTAGCAGGTGCCTCCCTGTCTCTCCAACTCTTTAATAAGCAGAACATTAATTTTCAGCTAGGTTGCACATTTTCAGCCAATCAGGAGAGAGTACTCATTTATCAGCTTAAATTTTATAGTGTTACAGTTTCAAACGTATTTGCTAATTTCTTCTTTTTATTGTGCCTTGCTCTTTTTACTGTAGACAACAGTACTTTTTACTTCTTTTCATACTTCTCTGTAACTTTGTAAACCTTAAACTGCTGTGCTGCCTCTGAGCGGCACATCCCCCTTGGGATAATAAAGGTATATATTTCTTTGTTTCATTGCTCAACCTGATTATAGACACTATAGGCCTACATTACAGTCATTTTTTAAATAAATACATTAAAAAAAGCACAAAAAAAACTATACATTTCAAAACATTTAATCATTTTCTAAAATAGCAGATATACAAGTTGCGACGTGTTGTGAGCTTTATTGTCTATGTTTTCTACTTATGTATTAATAGGTAAGTATACAGTATAAGGCTTACAGTGAGTGGGTAACAGTAATGTGAGTGGTTCCTGTACCTGCGCTGCCTCCAGGACTGCTGTGGGAGCTTTTGGAGGAGCGGCGGCGACCGGGTAGACCTGACCCCAACCCAGAGCTCTGGTCCTCACTCAGCTCCCCGTTAGTCAGAGCCCCCCCTGTGGAGGACCCTGGGGAACAGCCCCGAGACCCCCCCACCGAGTGCCTGTTAGTCCTGCATAAGATAAAGTAGGGAGAGATGGAGAGAGAGCGAGAGAGGGGGGATTTTGTAAAACATTTTGCTGATGTAGATACATCACTGAAGGCAAAGAGATGACAGACTTGATGACAGGATGAGCAAAACATGGAAAACAGGAAGAAGAAAATGGGATAAAATATGAAAAGATAAGGAGACGTTTAAACAGCGCTTTTCTCAAAAGACACAGCAAGCAGCAAGTACAGTAAAAGTACAAACTCACAGAGTGCTCGAACACAATGTAATGAAAGTGCAATCTCATTTTCCTCTCCAAAATACGTTAATATTTTCCTACTGCTAAATATAACCGTTTCCAACAGGACCTTTTATACAATGAAAACATGTTGGCGTTTTTACCCCCAGGACTGTGGAATGCTGAGGCCTAAACTTGGAGGACTATCAATAGAAAAGAGGGCTCAGCTCTGCCTTCAAGTCCATTGTATGAGCTACAATAAAATATCACAAGCAGAAGACACCGATTATGAACAAGGACAGAACTGACACTTGCATGTGCATGTGTTTTCCCCTGTGTGCGTGCGTCTGTGTGAGCTGGGCTGGTGTGCATCTCGTCATGGGAGACTGCTAACACTATGATGGAGGGGGGAAAAGGCCTGTCCTTCCATCTCTCTATATGTTTTCTCCCCCTCCCCCTTTTCTCTCTGCCAGACTTTTTTCACTCTACCGCCTCTATTTAGACACAAATGGACGGAGATGTTGAATGGTATCCCATAACAGCGAGGTTTGGTTCTTCGGTGAACTGTGCTAATGCTCCCCTACAGTGTTTACATGGACATTCCAATCTGACCAATGCACCCCACCACAACGCTTAGGACCAAGTCTAGTCTAGTTCCAGTATTTATTATCACACTACCATCCTAGTCAATGAGACCAGGCTCTAGACCACATTCAGCGCAAATGACATACATGTATTCAACCATACACTTTCTTCCTTTCTTCTCCCTTTTTAACTTGTGTTTTTATATGTTCCTATATGGCGCGCTCTGTAAAGGCTGTTTAGGAAGAAGTTATACTCGTTTATTTTCTCTACTACCATGATTATACATTATGGAAGATTATTATGAAAGTCCCAATCCCCCTAATCCCATGGGGGACTCTGTGTATTGGGTCGAAAAGCAGTAGGAAAAATCCATTACACATGCATAAACAAAGCCAGCTCTACAATCTAAGTGATTAAATGATACTTACTTATGCTTACGTATGCTCTTAAAACTAGAACTACTTACCGGTACTTGCTACACTGAGGGACATTTTAAAACTATTTCCATCAAGTCCTCAGAGACCGCAGTTGACACTGCCTCCTATTGTTCAAACCTATTTTTATTCTTCACAGATAGTATTGTATAAAGACACCGGCCTCCATTTGTTCAGTCTTCAGAACAGCAACTCTTATTTAGTCTGCTGATAGTCTGGGTCTTATCTCTTCCACCACTGCATCACCTCTGTGGTTTATCATCACTACCGTGACAGCAAATCCCTAAGGGTTTGGCTCAGAGGCTGTGTGTGTCTATAGCAGGGTTCCCCAATAGGCGGCCCGCGGGCCATTTGTGGCCCGCGGGGGGCTACTGTGAAAACAGCAGATCTACTAGCACACAGGTGCGAGGCGTTGTGTGCTTGTAGATCGGCTTGTAGATCGTCTGTTTTCACTAGTTTAAATAATTTTTTAAATGATAAATGCAAAACGAACGGTTTTGGACAAGATTTTCACCCGACAACGACGATATCTGAACTGTCGCTGGAGTAGTGGGAACGCCGCCGTCGCCCCCTGCAATGTTGTGCCCCTCGGCTTGGTACCCTAGACATAATTCGGCCCTTGGGGAAAACAAATTGGGGAACCCTGGTCTATAGGCTTGGGTTTAGTTTAGTGTGTATGGATGTCTGTATACATTCTTGCATGGACAACTTTGTGTGTGTGTGCGTGCGCGTGCGTGCGTGTGTGCGTGCGTGTGTGCGTGCGTTCTGACCTGCCCCGAGGCCCAGCTGTACTAGGAGTCTCCTCACTCTGGGTCCTCCTCAGGTTGGGTCTGTCTGACTGCAACATCTCTGGAAAAACAGAAAATGCAAAGAATGTCATGAAAAAGGAAAACCTTCTCCTCTTATCCCCATTCTTACAATTGCAAGTCCACAGCAAAGCTGTCATTTGAGAGTGCTGCGAGAGTGCCCGGAGTGGTTATACGGATACAGTTATAGAGAAGTTACCTTGTCTGCTTCTGTAACGGAGAAGAACATGTCTGTTTATTTTTTATGTTTTATTGATTGCTTGCTTTTTTAGATCAATTGCATTCATAAGCAGAACCGTATCGGTTCTCTATCCTTGAATTCAGAGTCTGGTCTGGCACAACCAGTGGCCATATGATCCATATCAATAACTGGATTTGTTTTTATGTTGATCATTAGGCTTTAGCAAATATGCCTCTCTGCCTTTCCCTTTCATTCTCAAGTTATTTGGGCTGGTTAATTACAAAATGGAAACAGATATTCCCAGGACATTGCCAGATCTTAGAGATTATCCTTGAGGGCAAATAGAGCAACACTGATTAGCGTAACGTGATGTTCTTTATTGTGGCTGGTGGACATTAAAACAATCAATAACATGCCAACTTGTCGGCTCTGACAAACACAACAGACACGCATCTCACACATAGACTGTAGAAGATCTCACAGTAGGCCTGTCACAATTATTACATAATCGTCTAATCGCAATTATTTGACATAATCGCAATTATTTTGTCATAATCGTCATAATCGTGAATGTTGAACATTTTTCAGAAATAGTGTAAATAGCAGATCTACAAGCTCACAACGCGTCGTGAGCTTGTAGATCGGCTATTTCCACTATCAATGTTATTTTTTAAGTAGAAAGTTGTCAAATATGTCAGTAATTTCTTTGTGTATTTAGGTTATGTGTGATATTTGCCATGTGTAACTTCAAAGCCTAAAAGCCAAAGAGAAATGTAATTATCAACGACAAAAACACACGCTAATCGCAATTATTTGAGTGACAATCAATCGTGACAGCCCTATCTCACAGGAACCCGTCTGAACCGCTTTCAGTTGAGGCGCGTCCCGCAATGCAAAAGTCCGTTAAGGCAAAGTATAAGGCAAAATGTAGGCTACTAAACCTCCTTTTGTTATGGTGAAATGTGAGCTCACCTGCATCGCGTATAATCCCATTCATGCGTTTATCGTGCGCTTGCCCAGGACATAAATATAACGATTGCATTCACCATGGCTTCGCAACTTGCGCGGCCGGCGCCCTGGCCCAAGGTCCGCTGGCCTTCGTGCCGCTTGCAATGTCGTGGACAATAACTGTGACATATAACCATTGTATTGCTAAAAATTCTTTATTCATTTCACCATAACAAAAGGAGGCTACTCTGTATTCGTTGGACAGTACGGTAGGAGACCCGGGCAGTACATTTGCCCAGTTTGCCTTATCGGGATTTCCCCTTTCAGTTGACGTCCTTTAGTTGGTCTTCTAGGACCACTGGGATACGGTCTGAGGACATTCATCTTCCTGGATGCTGATCTAGGAACTAAAGCCTATTTACTGAATTAGAACATGAGCTGAATGTCAGCCTTGTAAGTCAAAGTACCATTAGCAGTGAAAGACAGCTGGACACTTATAGAGAGCAAAGGGTGCGGGTAGCAGGGCTGAGAGCGTAAAGATATGTGTGAAATCAATAATGCCATTTCGTTGATGTACACAAAACCCCTTTGACAAAGATGAATGCACAAATCCCTTGCATAAATCCCTTCAATCCCAAATGCTGGTGATGTTAATATAGTTTAACAATACCAAAGAGTGTAGCCTATAAAATGATGGAAGCTTTAGCCAGGACCAAAATAATTATAATTAAAAAAAGATAGAAAACAATACAGGAAGTTAATTCCAGTGTTGTTTAGCATGGAATTAATCCAATATACAGCTCTCAATTCATAGAGAAAAGTGCAGGGTATGTGTTGATCTTGAAATCTTCTTAAATAATGAAAACCATACAGACTTGAAAACCACGTAGGAATGAAAGTAAAGTTGATGGTTTAATGGGGACCATTCATCCCTGTATATAGTGCATGGTCTGTGTGTGTGTGTGTGTGTGTGTGTGTGTGTGTGTGTGTGTGTGCGTGTGTGTGTGTGTGTGTGTGTGCGTGTGTGATTGAGAGAGTATAATGATACGTGGTCTCTGTGGGTGTGAGGGAATGTGTGACTATATGCTCATTCCCAATCGTGTCTGAAATCACAGCCATATAACATGTCTTTCATTATCACATGCACGTATGTGCACGGACATGGACGCAGTACGCACACTCAAAAGTAGACTGATGACTGCAACCTTCCTATATGTCAGAGACTCACTGCTGAAACGTGACAGCCTCAAACAGCCTTCGTATTTACAGATATATCCTTTCCAAGCCAAAAGTAAACAGCTAATCTCTCAGTGTCACTCACACACAGTCATGTGTATGTATGTACGTAGTACGTACACACACAATCACAAGACATACAGATATACACATGCGAGCGCGCACCCACACACACACGGAGACAGACACACATAGACATGTACACATGCACGAACACACTCCAGCTGCTGCTATGAAAGGGTTTCTTGTGAGCAAGCCCAATGGACACGCAGAAAAATAAACAGTGGTCTTAAAGAGAAACCATTGTGTCATAGCCTCCTCCCATGAGGACATCGGTCCCCCCCAAATGACATAAGTCTAACTTCTGCCCTGTTGTCTGTGCGAGCACGCGTGTGCTGCGTGTCGTTCTGTCTGTGTGCACTTGCGTATTGAATTAATTGTGTGTGTGTGTGTGTGTGTGTGTGTGTGTGTGTGTGTGTGTGTGTGTGTGTGTGTGTGTGTGTATGTCTGGACACATCTATGTAGGGTTGTATTCCTGCTAGTCAAGGACAGTTAAAAGAAAGATGCAATTCTGGGACAGGTTCACTTTGCTGGGGAAAAAAACCTCTAAGAGAATACAATAGTGTGTTGCCTATATAGTCGGGAACCCACAAGCCCAAAAACTCAAGGAATAGGGTTGAACCTGTGATTTTCTGCCGTACTTTTTATTTCTGTTTTATCTATTAGTTTGGTCATTAAGGTCCGCAGAATGAGAGGCCTGCTCTGCCGGAAACATCGCGAATAAAAGTTATGGCCATTTCTATATTCACTGTCCTATTGACTCCACTAGAAATATTACAAAAAGAAAAATAAACTAAGTAGCATGTGAGGGGTCCAGTGATGTCATTACGTGCGCATCCCGCATCAAAAACTCATTCAAGTCACCCAGGGACTCATTCATGTCATGGTCCTGGGGTCCCGGGGATGCGCCTCCATTGGAGTCCATGTTAAAATAATTTACCGCGTCGCGGTAAAAGAAAAAAAAATGTCCACAGACACCACCATTGTTCATGGGTGAAAGCATCCTACTTTACCATACGTTAACACAAATAAAATCCACGTAGAAAGTCTTAAACAGGCGATAGAAACTTCAATGTTTTGATTCCACCGACGTCCGACTTCATTTTGCGCGCGTAAACTTTATATTGAGGACTCATAAAACTTTTCTGGGACCCATTTGAATGACCACCTGTGGGTCCCGGGACCCATTACATTGAAAACCTAGTAACATCACTGGGGGTCAAACTAGGGATTCTTCATGATTCCGAATCCATTGCAAGCATTTGTTTTCCATGAAAAACATTCCTTGGGCAAAAGTTCGGCCACCCAAAACTGTGAAAAGTGGAAAAAAAGTGATGACTCATCACTTTTCACAGTTTTTGGGGGCTGACATTTTGCCCAAGAAATGTTTTTCATGCAAAACAAATGCTTGCAATGGATTCAGAATGATGAAGAACCCTTAGTTTGACCCCTCACATGCTACTTAAAGAAGATCTTTTTTCTTTTTTTTATATTTCTAGTGGAGTCAATGGGACAGTGAATATAAATACCGTATTTTCCGGACTATAAGGCGCACCGGACTATAAGGCGTACTGTCAATGAAAACTAGTGAAAACAGCCGATCTACAAGCACACAACGCCTCGTCCCGCTTTTCCCAATGGCCAGCACGTCCCTGATCATAAGGCAAATATCTCCACTGGCCAATGGTGGATTCCCTCTTGTATCAGCGGTATATGTCAGGTTTCCCATGTGAGAGACCAGGGCTCGAATCCTGGGTGTTATGGGACCACAATGGAAACAAGCCCTGCTAATAAAGTATTCAATCAATCAAATAGTTACAAATAGAGAATAGAGAAGACACTATAACACTACATCATAATTTACCTTTACAGTTTAGTTGATAAACATGATTATTGGACTGAGACCCACCCACAGCAAGTCTAATAGTCTCGTTTTATAACATACATGAAGTGACTTATCCATTATAATCCATGTTCCTGAATTTGAGAAATCATACGTACTTGTGCCTTGCTTTAATCTCTGGGTGGTGGGTTTTAGCACTGACACAAATACTCTATCACATTTGGATATTACACAGATGCAATCCCTAATATATAAGTATATGAGTGCTCATCATGAATATTAAAATAATTCACAAGATCTAGGGGTATTAGATCAAAGCAAGAGAAGGTACACTTTATCCCTTGGTTACATTTGTATTCCCTAAGTTACATTAAAACGCTGTAGTAGCAGAATATAGGAAGGAGAAGTTCAGAGCGACATAAAATAAGCCATCTTTGCATCTAAAGTAAAGAAATAGAAAAAGAGACATTTTGATGTAAAAAGCAAGCATTGACCTCAACTGCTAGCAACACACCCTTTTCCTTTAGCAGGAACAGAAATGTTTGGCAATATTTCCATCCTATATGGTTAACCACGTTGCAATTACTCTACACATATAGCTTGTTGACTTTCTACAATCTGCGCACCCATATATGACCTGTGTGTGTTTCTGAGCATGCGTACATGTGTGTGTGTGTGTGTGTGTGTGCATGTGCGCATGCACGACACGTGCATAAAAGGTGTGCTTGTCCATATTTACACAGGACTGAGTTTTCCTGCACGGACATCTGTTTTTCTCTGCCGCACAATGCAATGGCTTGTTTACGAGGTTTTCCCTCTGTGTGTGTGTGTGTGTGTGTGTGTGTGTGTGTGTGTGTGTGTGTGTGTGTGTGTGTGTGTGTGTGTGTGTGTGTGTGTGTGTGTGAGTCTCAGAAACGCTGCCAGGGGATACGAGTAAAACCTACAAACTAACAGAGGTGCGTTGAGGAAGGGAACACTGAGAGCTTTAGTTCTTACAGCCCCATGCTGCAGCAGCAACACACTCCAACCTTTATATCGCTGCCGTCCACTGGAAACCTCATATGTTACAAAAAAAAAACCTGTTAATTTACAGGAAACAGGGGGGAAAAAAAGAACCTGTGTTCCAAAGGATCCAATGCACTAGTTATTATTCAGGCACAAGCTCTTGTTAACGGGCATGTGCACACATAAGACATCAAAGGGGGCTTGAGCCCCTACCCTTTTATCTGTCAATAAAAAGTGCCCTCTCTCCAGACCATGAATGCAGTTTTTACTGTGGTGAAAGAAATGCAAATGCCCCCTTTTCATGCCATACCTGAAGGCAGCCTTGTCCAAACTCTCCTGAACTTGAATGCAGCATCTTATGTTGAAAGAATTGCCCTCTCTTGTGTAGAAATCCACGCAATACACCACATCTCAGGTATTCACTTGATTATGCTCAGTTCAGTGTGGTATCAAGCACCAAAAATAGCCGACCACCAAGTTCACAATGCGGCGCGTTGTGAGCTTGGAGGTCTGCTATTTTCAATATGTTCACCAAAAGGCCCTTTTAGAAATGCCAGCCCCTGCCTCTCTAACATTCTATGCACGTCCCTGCTTGTTAATACTTTTCATTGGTTCATTGACACACTAAACCACTTTCACCCAAAATGTCTGCCCGACAACGACAATATATTTTTATACGCCCTCCCAGAGAGCATGCACTTACACACACACCAAACACAGACCCTCGTCTAGAGCAGTGGTTCTCAACCTGTGGGTCGGGACCCCCAGGGGGGGTCCCCAAATTATTTGGGGGGGGGTCCCCAGATGATTAACTTAATGTGCAACATTGTTTTCTCACTCAACAGTAAACAAACCAACATATAGTTTAAGTGTATAGAGGGCACATCATGCACATTTCTAAAGTGACAATTTAAGGACCTTTTAACACCTCTAAAATGACATATTAATCATTGGCCAAATTGTCAAATATCAGAGGCAGAAATTGTGAAAATAGCCGATCTACATTGCGAGGCGTTGTGAGCATGTAGATCTGCTATTTTCACAATAGAACCGTGTTATACGAAAATGTAATGCCTCAACTCTTAGTGCTCGTCAGGGTAAGGGGATCCCCAGTTCGAATATGATTATTTTGGGGGTCGCGGCCTGAAAAGTTTGGGAACCCCTGGTCTAGAGCATAAAACACAAAACAAGTGTGTGTACATTCACACACACCCATGAGCCCCTACCCGAAACCCTGCTCTCAAGGGGACGCATTAAAGACCTCTGTTCACTACCTCACCTCAAACAAACACAAACACAACCTAGAAACATATATTCATTCACCTCACCTCCCCACATCCCTCCACCCTTAACGGCCTACTGCTTCACATCCACACACCCACCTCCCCTCGGCTACCCACCCATCATCCACCCACCAGCATCCTTGCAAAGGGAAAGGAACACCCTCATCTCCCCCCCACCCCCTGGTTTGGGATCACAGGAGCTGATTGTACTGCTAGGCTGCAAGCAATGAGCCTCAAATTACGCAATTCTCAGAAACAAATTACACCAAAGTGCTCCCGTGGTCTCCCATTGTGTGTGTGTGTGTGTGTGTGTGTGTGTGTGTGTGTGTGTGTGTGTGTGTGTGTGTGTGTACTGTGCAGTGTGCAGCCTGTCAGAATGGGTTGAGCGATGCACGTGTGACGTTTTTTAAGAGAACCTCCCCCCTGCCCCCAAAACAACAGGCCCTAGTGTGACTGTGAACAGGCAAGCAAAACCCTATTCATTGTACAATGTTGACCTTTGGCCTGTGCACACGCCGACAAGCACACACATGCACACACGAACACCATCGGGGGACCTCCAAAAACTCTGCTATAACACATGTGCCACCAAGCCAGTGTATGTGCACGCGCACGCACACACACGCACGCACGCACGCGCGCGCGCACACACACACACACACACACACACAAGCTCCGCCTCTTATCCCCTATTCACATATAAACACTCACAAAGAGACATTTATACAGCATATGCTTTGGCGGGCTTTGCCCTTGACTGCTGGCCCTGTGTCCATTCAGCAGAACACACTGTGGGCTCTGTGCGGCGCCCTGTGAAAAGCCCTGTGTGTTGCTTCATACACAGATACATGGGCCTGCTTGGAAGGCTGTGGCTGGGCCTATAAAGGCAGGTCAATGAGTTGGTATTCGCTTAAAAGGACACCCGTGTTTACTGCCAAGCCATAGAGGAAAGTAAAATGTTAGTGTACCGCTTGCAAAACGGAAGATATTGTAGACCTCAGGTCAGTAGACTGCGCAGGGTTTCTGAACAGCTTCTTCTATGCCGGGCAACATGCTAATTAGGCTGGTATGAAAGAAATGACTGTGGTGTGTCGTGTTACGTGTGAGGTAAATATGTTTACCTCACTGTGGTGATGTTAATGAGTTTTAAGTAGAATTTGATTTAGTTTGTATTGAGTTAAGCATATTTGTTATACTGATCTGAAGAAAGGGAAACAGTTCGAGGAGTCAATGGTTTGTTTTTTAACGCTATATTTTCATGTCTGGCAAATTAAAGCTTTACAGCAGTGATTCACAACCTTTTTAATTAAGACCCCCAGTTTGATGGGCATTACACCACAGACCCCCATCTCTGGCACCGCCATATACATAGTCAAATGAATCGTCTGTGTTTTAACTCAAAGACTGTACAAATGTAACCAAATAATGGTCTTTACATGGTTCCATTTGTACACTCTCGGGGTTGCAAACACTAAACAGGGGTCTTCAACGTTTTCAGGCCAAGGACCCCTTAGTTGAGAGAGATGAAGCGACACCCACAACCTTTTCATTGTTTGACAGCACAATCATCAGTGTATTTTGGATTCATGTCAATTTGTGTTTTCAGATATTTAACCTCTTGAACCGTCAGTACTTAATAAACTTGACCTTCCACTCTGTACTTGGTCTGCTCTTTTTTACCCTCTCACCAAACACCGGTTTGGTGTAGAGGGCGATCTACAAGCCGATCTACAAGCTCACAACGCCTCGCGTTGTGAGCTTGTAGATCGTCTATTTTTGGCTAATGTTCCCAGAATATGGACATGGATATACAAGCTCACAGCGCGGCACCGAGTGCCGCGCTGCGAGCTTGTAGATCTGCTATTTTTGAAAAATCATGATTTTTCTTTGCAAGTCTTTGAATATATCTATTTAAAAGCGAACATTTGTAAATCAAATATTTGCTTCTGGGAGGTCCCTGGAACAACATATTTTGAGATGGGGGTCCGTGGCTAAATACCTGTAATTTTGGGGGTCCTTGACATGAAAAAGTTTGAGAACCACTGATTTAGAGGAAGGATTTAGAAGTCGGGTCAAAGATCGGGTCAAAGATATTCATAGACTTGCACACATTTTCACGATTTTTCAAAAATAGCAGACCTACAAGCTCGCAGTGCCGCGCTGTGAGCTTGTAGATCTGCTATTTTTCTAAGGTTAAAGCATACAATAATGGTTAAAGTGGTTAAAATCTAACGCGACTCGGGCGCGTTCCAGGTATTTGAGAGTTAAAGAGCCACTGAGGGAAAAGTAAACACACGTTGAGAGATGGCCCCGGCCCTCAAATGCTGGTGAAGGCAACGCAACTTGTCATTGTAGAAGGGTTCCATCTTTCCAATAGGTAAAAAAAACACATTTGGCTTTTTCCAAATGAGAAGCCGCTTTGACGTGGGTGGAGACTTGTGAAAGGAGGCACAAACAGGAGTCCTCACAAACCATCTCACTGTACATAAGGATGTGAGTGTCTGCTACAGTTATTAAAGGGGAAGGGAAAGAGTGAGAGAAGGAGGAATGGGTCAATATATATATGGTGCCTTTTGTGTTAATAAGCTGTCTAGTTTCCACTGGGAGTTTTCCACTGTGTGTGACTGTGTGTGTGTGTGTGTGTGTGTGTGTGTGTGTGTGTGTGTGTGTGTGTGTGTGTGCGCGCGCGTGCGTGCGTGTGTTCACTGTACTTTATGTGTGACACAAGCATAATGTTAGGGTGCCTCTCTAACTGTGTTTCTATGAGTATGGATTTATGTATCACTCGTCTCTCTGTAAGCGTGTGAATAAGCCTCACTTCTTTGGTAGTATTAGCATGAGTGCTATCTTCTCTCTTGCTCCCCAGTGTGTCTGTGTGTGTGTGTGTGTGTGTGTGTGTGTGTGTGTGTGTGTGTGTGTGTGTGTGTGTGTGTACGCGTGTGCGTGTGTGGTAAGGGCGGGACTCACTGTCTGTTGCCGTGCTGCCATTGGGCAGCGAGCCCAGATCAACAACCAGGCCGTCCAGACAGACGTTGAGCTCGCCTCCCGCTACAACCGAGCCTTTGTTCTCCGTCTGCAGCACCAGACTCAGCTGTACGTTCTCCACTGGAGGGGGGGGGGAGAGAGAGAGAGAGAGAGAGAGAGAGAGAGAGAGAGAGAGAGAGAGAGAGAGAGAGAATGGGAGGATTGGCATAGGGAAAGAGAAAGAAGGTGAGTGGTAGGACCAGAGGGTGAGTGAGAGAATGACGATGGTAGTGTGTGTGAGAGAGAGAGAGAGAGAGAGAGAGAGAGAGAGAGAGAGAGAGAGAGAGAGAGAGAGAGAGAGAGAGAGAGAGAGAGAGAGCGGGAAGAAAGTAGCCACAGAAAAGAGGGGGGGGGGGGGATTCATAATCAGAGAAAAATAAGACGAATCAAATAAAGGAAGGGGGATTTAGGAAATGAGGATGGATGAGTTGCGGTCAGTCTGGTTGATGTGGAAGCTGGCTGCATTTACATACAAGCCCTCAACACTGTATCCTTTTTGATTACTTTCACATGAACGAAGCCACCAAGTATAAGGCATGCATTCATGTGTTTATATGAACTCTGGTCTGGGCTCTGTTCGGTTGAGAGATTTTGACTGCACAGTGAGAGTGGAGGATCAGCTGAACAATCATAGTGGACTAAACATTTTAGAAACCATAATAGGAAAAGAAAATCATTGCACTTTGTTAACAAGCGTGTTTTCACCATTGATTGCCTCATCACTCCCATGCGTTAAGGTGTGGAGATGCTCTATCAAACAGACATTTTCTTCAAGTCTATACTTGTTGAGCTTTACATTTACAGAGGAATAATGCAGGTATATTCGGTTTGTGTGTATGGCTGGTTCTGAACTCACATCATGCATTTGTGGGTTTGTATTCTCCTCACATAGCGCTTGTTTAACATATTGGATGCCATTATTTTGGTAATTATTTGGATAGAGTGCCACCATTGACTTCCATTTTATTTTGAAGAGCCCCGGAAGCCACGATCGTGTCCATGTTGTGGAAATTCACAGTTTATAATGGCGGATCAGTTTGTTTACATTCGGTCGTGCAACTGAAATCCTAACCACGGCCGATCGTCACGGCCCAGTGCCGCGGTGAAAGAAAGAGCGGTTCTTTGCGCTCAAAGCGTTTGTGGAAGTAGATTCCGAGATAAAGCCGCTTGATTGTTTTCGCTCACCAGCGGCTACTGCAGATTCTGTTTACCTGGTAACCATGGTAACCAGGTAAGACGCCTGGGAACGTCTTAACGGGGAAGTGGCGTCCATTAACCTTTGACCTTAACAGGAGTGTTTGTTGTTTAACATCCTGAGAGAATGTGTGTGTGTGTGTGTCTGTGTGTGTGTGTGTGTGTGTGTGTGTGTGTGTCCTTACTCTTGCCATCATGCGTGCGCAGTGTGTCCAGAAGGTCTATGGTGGCACTGCCCAGTAGCTCCTTCCTCAGCGTGTGACAACTCCACAGCTTCAAATCCAGACGACTCTGAGGTGTAACGTTACTATACAATGCAAGACACACGCACGCACGCACGCACACGCACACGCGCACACACACACACACACACACACACATTAAACATTGCAACAAGTACTGAATATCAGCACATAAATCCAGTACTTAAAGAGTAATTACTATAGTAATTTATACCTGTACAAAATGTCAGTGTACAATATGAAATCAAAGCACACATAAAATATATACTGTGTCTGCGCGTCTGGTAAAATGAAAACCTTTTGTACGTGCTCAATACAATACCTGATTTCACAAGATAAAACGAAAGGTGTCTGTGCAAGCATGCGTGAACTTGTAAAATATATGAGGATATGCAGCATTAAAGAAGGTCACACTCACAGAGTAAGGTCCTCATTCCACTGGAGCTCCTGGTGCCCGCTGCGTTTGCCTGTTTTTTTTGTTTCACTGCTCAGGCCATCAGCGGTCACCTCAACAAAGGAGCTGAGGCGAGAGTGACGGCTGGGCAGCTTGGGGGACTGAGGCTTGGCTGAGACCACTGTGGAAAAGTCAAACATACAGAAACAAAGAATGAATGACATAAAGGAATTGAAGTGTTTTGAAACTAGAAAGATTTGCTCTGCCAGGGCAAGTAGCTTAATGTGAGCAAGCAATGTTTCATGGCAATAGGACGCTGTGCTCATGATTTGAGGCATTTTGTTGAAAACGGGCCACTCCTGCAATCTTAGCCAATCTGGATGGAATATGAAAATATGTTTTGCTAAAATCTGCTTCCTGGTTGCGCTATAATAACAGGCCGATGTGAAAACGTTGTTTCTGCTCTTGCCTCCAGGGAGTGTGTGTGTACAGTTTCACATCTGACTATCGGGCCAACGATGCCGGAGATTAGCTGTACATGGATGGACGGACGGACGGACGGACGGATGGATGGACGGACGGACGGACAGGGGCAAGAACAGTCTCGAAGACAATGAGAAATAGGTCAATATTGGCATAGCATCAAAAGTAAAAGTAACCTTCTTTGCTTTATGAGTAACAAAGAATAAAGTCAAGCTATATAATAAAAAACTAGAAAGCTGCAGAGAGCAAATCCTATTTTTGTATTATTTTTTTTAAATATAGATTATCAACTACAACTCGACTACAACTCAACTTGGACAAGACAAGAGCCCATTTGGCTAGTTCCCGGTCCATGCTCTGTCAATTAGAGGATTGTCATGGACAAAATGAGAAATATTCTGGAATTGATATACACTGATTGGCCCTGTAACACACACAAACTCATCAAAGCTGGGGGGAGCAGGGATCGTTGATCTGAACTCCGGCTTAGAAGAGAGGAGAGAGACAGATAAATGAGGGTGAAGAACAAGAGATTTATCATGGGCATGCGTGACTGCTGTGTCATTCACTGTGTACAGGTCTCCTTTAAAGAGTTCATTACAAGGTGGTAGCATTCCATTCACAAGCTTTTAAACTGGACCGAGGTTATCCCTTGAGAGCAGTTTTGACATCACTTTGTACAGTGGTGGTGGAACCAGCACGCACGTGCACACACACACACACACACACGCACGCACGCACGCACGCACGCACGCACACACACACGCACGTACACATCGCCCTCTAGTTGAGGTAACAAGGAAAACATTTGTGGTGGTACTTTGGTTTTAGTGCTTTATAGGCCAGATTTAAGGACATAATTACATGGTAATGATAAAGTTTAGTTACTAAAATAACGCAAAAACTCTTAAAGGAGTTATAGTCAACTTTTTCTTGAAAAACGGATGCTAAAATAAAAATAATGTTTCGAAAATATTTTATAAAAAAATAAGCTTCATACATATGTTTCTATTCAAAAATGACCACAAAAAGCGTAAAATAACGATGAAATAATCATTTTGGCCATTGTCGGGCCGACACTTTGTTTACATCCTAGTCTAGAATAGACTAGTCTAGAATAGACTAGAATGTAAACAAAGTGTCGGTCTGACAATGGCCAAAATTATTATTTCATCTTTATTTTACGCTTTTTGTGGTCATTTTTGAATAGAAACATATGTATGAAGCTTATTCTTTTATAAAATATTTTCGAAACATTATTTTTATTTTAGCATCCGTTTTTCAAGAAAAAGTTGACTATAGCTCCTTTAAGCAAAAGATTGAGCAACTATAGAATCGAATATTTTCTGCATTATAGCAGCTGATAATCAATCCTCCAACTTCAACTTCCGTCAAATCACAAGTTTACAGATGTAAAAAAGTGGGTGAAATGATTTCCCAAGTTCCCAACATTTTGCAGTTACAAATTTAGAGTACAGAATAGAGAAAGTAACAATGTGTATTTATAGTTATATCCTGTTGTGCCATGTGTCAGTCATATGTGTGTGTTGACTTATTTGTTTGGTCCTTGGTGTATTCTGGAAAATAAGCACACAAAGCCCCCAAATCCTCCAAAGGGTTTTCAAATGAAAATGATCAGCGGAATGAATAAACGCTTTGAAAAGCAAAGCATCATCTTCTATCCCACCGCCAGCAAGGTAATCAGTTAGACTGGTTTGAGAAGAGACGAATGCTGTCTTTGAACATCTGGTAAATGGAACAAAACATGATTCATCTGCAGCTCTCTGGTAAGCAGAAGGAAGTGACAGAGAGAGGTGGAAGACGGCCAACACAGTGTATTACTGGAAACAATGAACGGGACATGAAAAGACAGACATGAATGTGCCGCAAAGTTTAGTGAACTTAAGGAAAATGGTAGACCAGGGGTCTTCAACGTTTTCAGGCCAAGGACCCCTTTGTTGAGAGAGAGAGATGAAGCAGGGTCCCCCACAACCTTTTCAGAGATTCCATAGTTTCATTGTTTGACAGCACTATCCTCACAGTATATTTTGGATTCATGTCAATTTCAGATATTTAACCACTTGAACCGTCAATATTTAATTAACTTGACCTTTCACCCTGTACTTAGTCTGCTCTTTTTCCCCCTCTACACCAAACCTCTTTGCAGAAAATAGCCAATCTACGCGAGGCGTTGTGAGCTCTACTATTTTTGGCTAAAGTTCTCAGAATATGGACACTAGTGGGTTCGAGTGGTTAAAATAAAAAAGGAGAATAAAAGTTTCTATCACACAAAGATTTGGAGGACCCTCTGTAGTAACTCTGAGGACCCCCTAGGGGTCCTGGACCCCCTGTTGAAGACCCCTGTAGTAGACAGTTGTGGAAGTAGTTTTCCACTGTGGTCACTCACACTTACTAATATGAGCAACATGTAACAATGAGCACTTCGATTGTCGCTATCTATCAGGCATAAACCTTGTTCATCTCCATATTTCATCTTTTGATGTTTTTTCGTTAATTAATGCCTTGTGAGCTTGTTGTGACTAAATATTAAATACATTGGACACATTGGAACAAAGGTTCTTTTGTCACATTTCCCCCAATAAAAAGGTTTCTGCTCGATATTAGCGACAATATGTAAATACAGAGTTTAGACTCCACACTGAAGTATGATTTTCTGTCACTAACAATGTTCCTAAATTAGCACACACCTTGCAGTAGTCCATACTGGCGATCACAAATTCAAAGTATGCTTGCCAAAGATATTTGACTGGACTGTCAGTTGGGCATTAAGAGATTCATCTAAAATAGTTTTCCAAATCTGGATAATGAAATCTTCAGTGTTAATGTTAGGGATGGATGCATGATATTGACATTTAGGTCGATATTCAATAACTATTCAATAATTATTTCTGTGGTTATATCGACCGATATCAATACTGTTTTCACCAGAGGATTGACTGTACACCTGTTATACTGTAACTGTGACGCTGGGTGGAAATGCAGATTTATGAACACAACACCCTGTTTAAACAAGCTGCAATAAAGTTTACAATAGTAAACCGCAATATAGTGAGCACTATATTTCGAGATGTCGCATTTCCAGGCGGCTTGTAAAGTTTGGTATTAAATGATTTCTCTCTCCTCTCAATACATGACTGAAGCTGAACAGTTATTGCAGATCCCAAATGTGTTGTTACTTTTGAATAATTCCACACCGCAGACACTGTCTGCTGTGTAAATAGATCAACTAAATTCTAAATCTAATTCCTCCCATGTACATAGTGACCTAGCCTGTCACTAGTACCTGTATTTGTAGTCTTGGGGAGGGTGTAGACAAACACATGTCACCACAAGTCAATAGACGCTTCTTTTCACCAGGACAGTGAGGAGTTTCGTGGGAGAGCATAAAGTATATGGAGGTTGGAACACACTATCCTTCCGCTCCCCGCTTAACAGGCACCAGACCAACCTATGTCAGCATCGCTTATGCAGCCCCAGAGATTTCCCTCCCTTGCTGGCTTTCCCACGTAAACATCAACAATTAAACTACAGTATCCATGCTAACACTATATACACTACACTATTGTGTGGCTCTGCTGCAGCAGGTGACCCGTCTATAAGTGTATCTGGAGCTAATCTTTCAAACCAGTGGACGGATCAAACCAGTGGACTAGAGGGAGCGCACACAATGATCTGGTGCCACCCATTTTTAAAACAAATATGGGTAAATTCACCTTTCACAACACTGCCACTCAGGTGTGGAATGCTCTGCCCCCTTCCCTCAAGAAAAGCAAATCACCGGCTTCGGGTCAAATGGAGAAGTAATGATCACACCTCTTTATACCATCTCCGATTGTATTTCCATCCCAACCCCAAACTGTTTAGACCTCATGTTTTAGAGATGTTTTACATTTTTGTTGTTGTTGATGTTCCTTTTTGGGTGGTTTGTGTCTTGTTCTTTTTGTGAGTGAATGCAAGGGACCTGAATGGAAACAAAACCACACAGTCTTTCTTCTGTGATATCCTTTTGGACCAAAGTGCTTGGCTGCACCCTACTGTATCATTTTTTTATTGTCTAATAAAACAATCAATCAATCAATCAGTGCCATATTTATTTTGAACACTGGTACACCATTTACACCCTATACACCAGAGGTCTATACCTGTCTCTCTACATTTTCCCTCTTCACCAGAATATTTTCCAACAAAGGTTTGCCACTTGACATGTCCAGAATAGTTATGCTTATACGGAAAATACATTTAACAACTAAATTATTTGGCTTAAAAATCAGTCAGTGGGGCTTGGATTAGTCTGAAATCTTGCTTAACTTTGGAGTCATATGTCATAGACATAAGTGGCGTTTCCATAAACGTAATCGAATTAGGGAAGCGAATTATCAGAAATACGCATTAAGACAAAGCGAATTTAGCATGTTTCCATTTGCGGGTGTCATTCGAATTAGCGACGTCGCAAGAGTTGATCAGGCTGATTTTTTTCAGACCGAACCTGAGCACTACACCGTCTGCACGTCTGACTGTCACTCGGTCGCTGTCTAGTAGTGGGAAGAAGGGATTATCAGTCATCATCATGGCCCCAAATAACTTTTAAATATATTACAATTGGCGACGAGTCTCTTACGAAATTGGCAAGAGTTCCTCTCAATACATAAAGCTACCGGTTCACCGGGAAAACCGCGGTCGCGTCGCTGCACAGGCACTTCAGGCACGCAACACCGTGGGATGAGGAAGGGTTCGCTCGCCACCGATGGCTTGAGGTGAAAACGGGAGGAATTTACACATGGTCCGTGTCACTCTGTGTGTAACAAACAACAGGTTTGTTTTGTGGGCAAACGCTATACCATGGACAAAGCGGCAGGGGAAATGGACGAACGTCATACTTTATTCGAATGTATTGTCTGACCCGTTTCCATTCACTTTTGCGCATTTAGTTTATTCGATTAAGCCTCAAAATCCTCCTCCTCCAAGCGGATAATCTTTTTTGCGGATAATGAAAGTTTATTCGCATTTTGAAGTGTTTCCATAAAAACATTTTGCGACTAAGCCGTTAATGCGCAAAAAGTGGCTTTATGGAAACGCCACTATAGATAGACGACTTTAATGTCCCAGGCCGGCCACATTGAGTCCGAGATCAACATTGGAACCACGCAATTCACATACTATGCCGATATGTCATGATATATCAACCCAAGCTCATTTAGATCTGGCAGTTGGGGTTGTATAAATCTTTTTACACTCTCTGTCTTTACACACGGGTGGTGTGACATATCGCCTTTATGATGCCTTTATTCTTGGTGAAAATAATATTTGCGTAGTTTTGTAAATGACCAGTGCTGCGAGTAACATGTTATAGCTGTTAAAATATCAGGGTAAGCTAATCAGTGGCAGTGTTGGGGCGGGTCTTGATTTCAAAATATTGGGAAAAACACGCATGCATGTATGCAATGCACACACGCTCCCATACAAACGAGCGCGCACACACACACACACACACACACACACACACACACACAGACAAATTCACACAAGTACACGCATGAGATTTCTATCGCTATCTGCTCCAGGCTATAAGCCAGGCAGAACTAAACAGACTGATTTCAAGGTAAGTCGTTGAAGAGATGCTTCCTATATCAATAGTTAAGTCTGTTGTGTTGTATACTACTACTAAATGGCTCACACTGTGCCACAGCAAACCCAGTTGTACAACAGTTAAGTAACTTGCCCTAACACTGCTCATGACCCAAACAACACTTTGTCTTTTGGGGGTGACGTAATCGCACAAAACACAATATTAATACTAATGTTAAGATTGTAATGATAATATAACATCATTAAAATCTTAGTGTTAGTCTCTAAGGGACCCACTTGCAATATCCTCGCGGCACAAAGGTTGAGATCACCGGCGTAAACGATTAAAACAAGTTGAGTAATGTGATAATTACCTTTCAAGGTCAATTGAGACTTCTCAGTGGTCTGGGCACTGCCAGGTCTGGTCACACTGGCAGCTGCCATGACATCCCAGCTCTACACACACACACACAAGCACACGCACACACACGCACACACACGCACACGCACACGCACACACACACACACACACACACACACACACACACACACACACACAGAAGTGAATGTGGACACACATCCACAGTGACAAAGAGAAAGAAAGAAAAAAAGGACCACAAAGTTTGTCAAATATTTAACATAATTTGTTCACCAATATTGTCCAAAAAGCTAATTTGCTAAAAAAAAAAAAAATTACAGTATTAGAGGATTGTTATGATGCTTTCTCATTTTGGTGCAAGAGTACCATAACCTTCAAGTCAAACCCCGGCACATCACCTTGAGCCAATCGGACACTAGAGAGAATATCCAATGCGTTGCAGATTTCATTCAATATTCAAGGACAATGGAAAGGCTGTATTGTCCTTTTTATGCCACAGCTAAAGTCGGGACAATCACAGTCACACTGACTGAAGCAGAGACGTCCTAAAACCATCCATGGAAAAAGTCGTGGCGAAAGATCCTCCTCCCAGTCCCAGACCCATCACACACACACACATGTAAACATCGCAGCTGCTGCTGTACCCCGGTGTATTAGCTGCTATCAAGGTGACTGCTGGTGACGATATCAGTCTCAGTCAATAAATAGCTATGCAATCAACGACACAACCGAGGAGGTCATGCATGATGATGCAGTGGTCCTGACTCCTGACACGAGCAGAATGAATGAATGAATGTTTATCTCTCTCTCTCTCTCTCCCTCACAGACTCACACACTCACACACACACACACACACACACACACACACACACACACACAAGATGATGTCCCGACCGCCTCGCATCCTCTGATCGTTCGTGCTGCTGCAGATGAAAGCTGCCCCCGAGTCCACAACAAGGGGAGACAGCATCCCCGAGAAACGTTTGAAAAATAGCAGATCTACAAGCTCACAACGCGTCGCATCGCGACGCGTTGTGAGCTTATAGATCAGCTATTGTCAAACCCCCCCCACCTCTAACATTACATACACAGACAGCACACAATCCGCTATTCGGGGTGACAATGGCCCCCACACAATAGGACTTATAATTGCGGATTTATATGGTGCCTCGCTGCCTGGGGGGGTTTAAACCATCTCCATATTTAAATACCCTTGGCCAGCGTAGGAAAAAAACATAAACACGGAAGAAGATCAGAGGGGGGCATTTTATGATGCTACCCAGATAAAGCTAACTGTTAGCCAGCCACAGTCGGTTTATTTCTCCCTCTATAAGACGTGGTGATAAAGCGGCTGTGGGAAACTATAATGGCAAAAGGTGTGTAGACACTAAGTTAATTTATCCCCGGACACGTTATGTCTATTGACACTGATAGGAGAGGACTTATTGTTTATTTGTTATCGTACCTTTCTCAGCTGTGGTCTGCTGCTGGTGTCGCTAGTTAACTTTCATTTCCGCCTCAATGACAGTACCACGTGATTCTCGGTAATCTGACTGTGGCGCAATGGATTCTGGACGTCAATGTCAGTAATAATAAATAAAAAAAAAAGAAGGAAAAAAAAAAAGTAGATATGATAAAACACTGGTTCCCAAACAGTGGGTCGAGACCCATTTGTGGGTCGCAGACAGATTTTTATGTGTCCTTTTGTTTGTTTTTGTTTCCTACATTTTTTTAAATTATTAATATTCCAAATATTTTCAACAAACAAACAAACATTCCCAACATTCATGAATTAAAAACTAAATTCAATTACTTTTTTCAGTAATTTCTTGAAATCAAAGAAAACAAGAATTGACACAGTCAATATATAAGCTGGTCAGATGAAAAAAAAAATGTTTTTTGGAAAAAAAAAAAAAATGTTTTTTGAAAAAAAAAAGGTTTTGGAAAAAAATGTTTTTTGGAAAAAAAAAGTTTTGAAAAAACTCGGGCGTGCTCAAACAACAGTAATAACTGCGTATTACCTTACTGTACTTTACTGTACTGTATACTGTACCTCACTGTACTGTACTGTACATATTCTGTGTTCTATATCTATGAAGTCTGTGTTCTAGATCTATGAATTTTGTCACTCCCCCCCCCCCCGTGTATGTGTGTGTGTGTGTGTGTGTGTGTGTGTGTGTGTGTGTGTGTGTGTGTGTGTGTGTGTGACTTTTACTTATAACTGAGTACATCTACAGTGCAGTATTGATACTTTTAAGATACTTTTAAAAAAACAAGTGTAAAACATTTGAGTACTTTTTCCAACAGCTACTTTCCCCCATAGCCTGGAGGACTCCTGCTAAGTTTACAGTTGCCATATAGCCTATTACTCTATAAATCTATCTGTGATGTCTGATTTTACTAAAACTAGCATGCTTATTAGGCAGTAGTGGGAAAAGTACTCGCATTCTTTACTTAAGTATCATACAAGTGGAAGACTTGTATTCAAAATTTACTTGAGTACAAGTATAAAAAGTATTTGTATTGAAATGTACCAAAAGCAGAAAGTACGCATTATGCAGAACTTAATGTAACCAAGGTGTTCAAATAAGTGTATTGATTGTAGGCATTTTCCAAAATCTTGTGGTATTTCACTGCTACATATCGTTCTAAATATATGCTTTCTTGTCATTTAGTACAATGAATGTGTTACCGTGTCTCTAGAAATGTGCTCATTATTTGTGAAGATACTAACTGTAATTCTCAAAGACTCGCATTGGTTCATTCAGCACATCGTTTTTGCTCTGTTTCATTTGATATTAAAATGCAACTCGAATTAATCTACTGTGTGGACACTGATCAGATGACAGGAAGAAGCAGCTCATCAATGAATGTACTTTGTGTTGCTTTTGTAAATTGTGTAGGGTACGATATTTTCATGACTTCACACCAAAGCCCATATCATGGTCATAGAGTTAAATCATTGACAACTTGCATACTCGTTCAGTTCATATGTTAATGCAGATGGTATGCAGATGGTGTGACACATCACCTACTACAGCCTACAACGATGCCCAGGGCAACACTGCATATTGTCTATAAATGGCTCACAGTTTAAATAACGTACGGTTTATTTGGACAATCATCTGTAACAGATGAAGTATAATTAAATACGACGTGATTAACGTTTGTTTGACATCCTCATCACAATTACATTGGATGCATCGCGTTGATTAAAGTGAATGGCTGCTATAGTTTTGCTAGTTTTCATCACCTAATCACCTTCCTTTCATAACCTAATCTCTACGTTTAGAATTGAAAGAAGAAAAATAATGTTAATGTTAGTATGAAGCTAATTATAAAGCTTAAATGGATGATGATGTCAACAATGACTTGTGAAAATCAAAGAATGATAGCCGATCTACAAGCAATCATACAAACATTTTGTACTTTGATGCCAATACTTTTGTACTTTTACTCAAGTATAGACCTCTCTTTTCTTCTGTTTCATTTATCACAAGCAGGCTGGCCACAGGCACCGCCTCAGTGTGAAGGAATGGTGCTCCCTGCTGGACAAAATATGTCATTACAGCAGTACAGATCTGGAGGGCCTGGCCAATGGATCATGAGCTCGGTGACCATGTGACATGGACAGCCAATCGGCAAATAGGTCCCCTAGGTCCCCTGAATGTCTCAGGACAATGTAATCTGTTTAAAGAGCTGGTCCTGCTGACCAGCTAAAAAATCTATAAAGAAATTCCATAAATTAGAACACAAATGTTTAAGAGGTAGTGAAAATAACCAATCTACAACTACAAGCTCACAACGCAGCACTATGAGTTGTGGACTTGTAGATCTGCTGTTTTCACTAGTTTGGGTCCCGAACAAACATCTACATTTCTCTTTTGGGTCTTGAGCTAAAAAGTTTGGGAACCACTCTAATAAAATGATGCCCCAAACGACAACATAACAATAAACTGGTTTATTACATTGCACATATTCTCTGTTAAATTGTCAGGAATGTTCTTTCCATTATTATAATTCAACAACACGTTAAACACTAAAATATTAAGTAATAAATAATGGCAGTAGATACAAAATAATAATAATTAGGCTGTAATGTTCACTAATTGATTCGCCTATTCATCATTCTTTAAAGTTTCTGCATGTTTGTACTGATTGAACCTATCGTACCATATCCCTGGTATTTCCTCATGGATCTTGTCCATGAAACTTACAGTAAGCTGGAGTGAAATAGTGCCCCTTAACCACACATGTTGACACACCAGTGTGTAAGCACTAAGCAGCAACCTTATCTGATATGTCACTGATTCACATCATTATACAGAAATGATCCAAGCATCCACAAAGGAAATCATTTGACTGAGTCAGTTGAACTAGCTTTTCAAAGACATGTTTCTGCCTGACAGGGTTGCCAACCATCCCTTGCAATACAGAATTGTCCCTTAATTGGAAACTAGAAGACGTGCCTCTTATTAAACTGAGGGACACACTTTGTTCCTTATTTTTGTGACTCAATCAATGACACACATCTTACAAGTTCAAACAGTTCATATCAAAAAGAAGCATCCCTTATTTTTCTTAAAAGGATCCCTGGCTAATATGACACATATGACTTCTGGGCTTAATACATTATAATTGTCCTCTAAAACTACAATGTAAAATTTTAAACACCTTAAATATGTTATTTCTTCTAGAAATAGCTTAACTTTCACTTGATAGGAGAAATGCTTGTTGCAAGTTGATGATGTCATAAAACCATGTGTGGTCTATCCCTATGGAATTTATGGCGTGCATGTGCAAAAAAAGAAGAAAAAAAAACACATTTGAAATATTGATTTGATGCTCATATTTACCATAGGAAGTAGGCTATTACGTTTATGACATCATCAACTTGTGACAGGCATGATTACTTTTGTTTTCATATTCAATAAACTGCAGGCACCCAGCATCACTTGGGTTAATGAGGAGAACAATTGGTCCATTATATTTATTTCTCAAACATAATAAGAAGCGGAGGTCTATATCAAAATGACACATTCCTTGAGGTGAATGGCATTTTTTTCACAATGTTAAGCCACTGCTGAACTGTTAATCAGAAACACTGGAAGACATTATTACACTCCTCAGTGGGAACTTGAACAGTCATGTCCTCATTTAACCCCAGATCACAGTCACCTTGGTCTAAATAAAACAAGCTAAATAAAACCATAATAAAACCAGCTCAGTAGTTGGCCTCCAAATGGAGGGTCTGCAGTCAGTTATAGACAGGAGGATAAGGGACAAACTAAATTCCATCCTGGTTAACCCCTCCCATCCACTCTATAGTGACATGCAGGAGAGGAAGAGCACTTTCAGCCAGAGGCTCACTTTCCCAACGAAAATGCACACGGAGCGGTATAAACGTTCTTTCTTGCCAACTGCCATCAGACTATACAATTTACATGTATAAGAACTCTCCCCTTGTGTATAGTCATGTATCAACTTTAGGTCTATTGTGTTTGTGTCCATGTGTTTGTTGTGTCATTGTTTCTTGTCTGATAGTTTATCTTGTATTGTCACACTATGCTGCTGAAACACCTTAATTTCCCTTCGGGGATTAATAAAGTATATCTCATCTCATCTCGATGTGGTTGCCATCATGTGCCTCCAACCACAGGACAGGACACAGTTCACTGGGCAGATATCAGTCACAAAGATATTGTGTCCGATGAAGATGAAGACAGACGATGAAGCTGACGAAGGTTGATGTAGTGGTCATGGAAGTAGGAGGTCACAGCCAGAGGAGGGCCCAGTAGCAGACACACCCATACGAAGGTGTTTCCATAGTTACCCTGGAAATAGTGCCCAAGGAGAACAGCCACCAGAAGCTATAGGAGGGGAGAGACAATGCTTATTACAGATTGGAAAGCAAAGAGATGAAAGGAAACATTCTGTTATTGTTGTCTATACTATTCAACGAGGTTAGTAAGCAAGTAATTAACTAATTAAACTATATATACTTCATTGACTGGGGACCCCTAGGTGTCTGTACCCTTACTTATTCCCTAGTCTACACCATGTAGATTATTACTTTTTTTTTTTTTTTAAACAATATGTGTATTTTTCTTTTTTTCACACAAAACACACACTACATAACAAAAGCAAAACTCAAGACAAAATGAGCAAACAAAAAACCCCACAAAAACCAAAAATCCAAAGAGATTATTACTTTTTATTATTTATGTAGATAATTTCAACATGTTGTACGTTGATTTATTAAACGATGCTACCTGACCTGATACTAGTAAAGTAGTATCAAGTGTGTAAAACTGTTATTCTCTTTTTTGTCAACCAGGGACTTTAGGTTACATGGGTATATTTAACACCAGTAAGAGTCTAAAAGCCCTGCTAGTGGCCCCAAGAGGCTATGCAGGTCTTTACACCCAACCAGACCAAAGTGGGTTTAGATTTTAAACCGACTGACATTGCCATCAGGCATCAAACATTATTTGAGCCCCACACTCTTTGACATTTTGGCCAGATGATGGCTAGAGGAATGGTCAGCAAAGATTATATATCATGTATAATTAGAAATACATGGATGGCACTAGACTAGAGGGAAGGCCATTGGGCCTTAAACCAGTAGGTATAATCCTCAGTGTAGGATGAAGGCACACTGCCAATTCTATGGCAATCTGACCAGTCATTTTTGAAATATCATGTTTGGCAGCAAACTGTTGGACTGACCAAACAACCGATCTCAATTTGTTTGCTATTTACTACTTTGTGAGAATTTACTGTATGTATATGTAACTTAAGTGGTACACATACTTCTCATTTGGGGTGAATGAAATGCCTGGATCTCAAGGCTACATTTGGGGCAACAGTTTAACCGTGTAAACCTGTATAAGACAGTGAAGCACTCTCACCTCAAGTATCATCATGAGAAAGATCCACATACGGGAACTGTGTAAAGGTAGAGCAATCACATACTGCAAGGACCAAAAACAAAACATTATGTGGTTATTTTGGGCTATTCGTTATTATCATTTTATTTGATTTTACAATGCTATTATTACTTTCTAATAAATATTTATTGTAGTAGAGTCTTACCTCACAAAGGACAGCAGACACCAGAAAGACCAATACCTCTGCTCGTGTTGGGGACACATTCTTCTCCACAAGCAGTGTGTACAGATGTCTTCACAAGCATCAACAGGGAGAGATTATATAGAGATAAACAGGATGTGTTAGGTTAACACTTGATGCCTGAGCCTGACATTAAAAAGGGAACATAACAATTTCAGCACCATTAGGCTGCAATACCTGTGACACCATTTCTCAAAGGGAATATTCCAGTTCCTCCAGAACGTTATCAGGGTTGTGGCATTCCTATATATAAATCATATGTTATACCATCACAAATACCATCACACAGAGAATTTCAGTTGTCCAATAGAGCGTATGCGCATGCATAAAGTGAATGGCAAATCGAGGGGCAAAGTGAGTGGCAAAGTGAGTTTAATGTCGTTTAATGCAATGAGATAGGACATTTCTGTTTGGATGTATGGGCTGTCAAGGCCAGAAAGTAGTTTTTTGCCACTCAGTAGGTGTTCTCGCATAACTTCCGGGCTATGATGATGATGTCACGCGCATACCCTCTATTATAACATGATGACTCACTGACCACCAATCTCCATAGAAATGGCGATCTCCAAACCGCAGGAGCTCAGCACAGAAGTTCAGGTATGAATGAGACAGAAAGAAGAACAGGAGCCATAGGAAATGAGTTGGTGCCTGAGAAGAACATAAATGTATTACCATGGATACTTTGTCTGTTAGGAGAATAAACACATCACTGTACCAATTTCTTTTATTATTATTATTTTTCTTCCCCTCTCATAAGATCACGGAAAACACCCCCACCCTTTGACAGAATTCCTTGGATGTTTTAGTTTGTTTTGGCTCTAACCCGTTATCTGTAAACACTAGGATCCCAGGCCAGGCGTTCTAGACCTAGACCTTACATATGTTTACATATTTGCTTTGTGGTGCAATATCTGAAGACACCTGTGACAAATCTAGTCCTGTTCATCTGAAGTCGATGGAATGAATCATATTACCAACAACACTGCAAAAATACATTGTAAAAAGATACTTGCCACAAGCCTCGCTAGGTGCTCCACCCTTCTTATGATGTCCATATTCTATATATACATACAGTATATAAAAACAATTGTCAGCTGCAAAAGCATACTAATATCAAATGATATCACATGATGAAAGGAAACGGTATGCATCACTCACAGAGGTTTTTGAACTCTGGAAGATGGGCTCAATCCACTGAGAGAAAACCAAAGGTACAGGCAACAAACAAATAATCAGGGTGGATGTGAACATAAACAGTATTAAATCATATAGCCTTAATATAACCAAATAACATCATGGTAGACACTGTATTCTCACACACATAAAATCTTTAATGGCATATTCATATGCTATGGTATATACAGTAGTTAATGCATATGCCATTAAAGATCTTATGTAAATATTTTTGTTGCTGTCTGGCAGAAATCTTGTGTCTCCATATTTCATTTTTTTCATCAATTATTGCCTTTGTAAAAGTAGCAGAAATAGACGATCTATGTTGTGAGCTTGTAGATTTTTGTTATTTCAGATTATTATTTCTTAAGTCTGTCTGTTGGTTCAGGGTTTTATAAATAGACAGGCCTTTTGATACAATATTTCATTTTAAACATAGGAAAAAACATATATTTCTCTATATTTATAGAGAGAGAGGAAGAAACAAGAGCTTGTGGCTAAATAATAACTACATTGGTGGTCTGCCCAACAGCGACATATTATTATTAGTAGCAGTAGTAGTAGTAGTAGTAGTAGTAGTAGTAGTAGTAGTAGTAGTAGTAGTAGTAGTAATAGTAGTAATAGTAGTATTATTAGTATATTCTTGCCAAAAACACATGTTTAACAAATCACCTGCTGTACGATTCCAACTATGACCTGAATAAGGATCATCTGTAGGTGGCAGAGGCAAGGCAGGAATTAATAAACACAGAGGACTGCAGCAGTGCTCAAAGTATCAGATACCACCACAAAGATCAAGTCCTTTCAAATGTCATATTAAAATTGCTTTGCATAATGTAGGCATCAGTCAGGTCATTTATTGACTGACTTATTATCTGCAATAAAAAACAAAACAAAAAACAAACATAGGAAAGCTATTAATGACATATTTTCTGAAGTAGTGTTGGCAATTATTCAACTCACCATTTCCATCAGCCTCTGCAGCAGTTTGTTGATACGGACTTTGGGCGTTTGGGGGAAGTTTCTCTGGTAGCACAAAGTCGGGGCCAGGAGGAAGTAGTAAAGATCTAGAAAAGCAGATCAACGTCTCATTTAAAAAGAATAAACAAATAATGTTTTACAGAACACCCATCTCTCAGTAACGTTCACTCAGAGAACCTCACAGTTATTTAACCCAAATCCTGCGTAGTTTAGAACAATGGTTCATGTCAAGGACCCCCAAATGAATATGGCCGTGGACCACCATCTGAAAATATTTTGTATCAGTGCAGGTACCCCCGACAGGATTTGAGTTGTTTTTTTAATGGCAGATGTACAATCACAGCTTGTAGATCATATTGGTGGTTACATGGATTTTTATGCTATATCAATTAATTTAGCTGGGGACCCCCTGGAATCCCCTCAGTGACCCCTGGGGGTCCCCAGAACCCATTTTGAGAAACACTGGTTTAGAAGAGTATCATTGAATAAATAGTTAGCTTCACCTTGCAAAGTAAGGTGCTTTTCATATACTTCTGGCTCATGTGATACATTCTGGTTTGTCCCTGAAAACACATACAGTAATAGTAGTGAATGTTCATGATAAATCTGTCTGAAATGGTTCCAATCCTGCATAGACAACTTTTGCTGATGTTGACATACTTGCATCCATGAAATGACCCTGTCGGTACCACCGATTAGTTTCCTGGTAGGAATATAGCTTAAGCAACAGAACAGTGCAGGTCCACAGAGAGAGGAATGCGCCACCTGCTGGGCAAAAAGGGCAATCCAGAAAGGATGCAATAATATGCTTTAGTTTACAGTGATGTAGCAGACCAAATACATCCCTTGCAACAGGTGGATTAGACTATGACACACCTTGTGAAATATTTACCTGTTGATATTTTAGAGTCATATAGAATGACAACAGCAGGCAATAGCATGAGTAATCCTAGATTTCCTAGATGTAAACGCTGGCCATTGATGGAGGATAATGTACCCTAATAGAATAGAATAGACATGCATTTTCCATATCAGAACCTGATTTAGTAAAAGAAAAATATTTTTTTAAGATTTGCGCTTGTCTCACCTTTTCCTGAGACCTCTCGAGAAGCAAGGCCACAATAGCAGACATGTTGCCAACTGGAGGAAATTGACAACAACATTGTCATAATCACCGACAGATCATACATATTCCTCTGCAAATCATTTACAGTTTTATAGTGTTTCTATAATTGTTGTAAGCCCCTAATTCCATTCCATTTTAGGTTCCAAAGCTAGTTGCAGGTGGCTGTAACAGCTTTCAAAACACACTGAAAACATTGGGTCTATATAGTTGTTGTTACTAAGGACCCAATGGATCTTTTAACAATTAAACCCTCAATTCTTAGTTAAACGGACCTGAGTTACAACTTGGACCGCTTTATTCCGTCTACACCAAATCTCTTTTAGTCTGGCTGCAGTCCTGAACGAAATGAAGATTCAGGCTGAGTGTCAAACTGAGTCTCTTTGTCAGAAATATCCAATCTACAAGTTCACAACGTGTCGCTTTATGTTCCCCCATGCAGAATATGGATGCTGGCGTTCGAGTGGTTAAGATAATAAACAGATGTCTCACCTAGTAAAAGGTTCATAGATGGCCAGCTGTACTTTTGCTCTGTGAGATGTTCCAAAACCTTCTTCAGAATCAGATCTATTAAAAATCCATGTCTAATTTAAGGGAACACATAAGACAACATTATTGTTATATACAGTACAATACCGTACGTGTATGGGAGTAATGTGTGAGTGCTTGTGAGAGTGTGTGTTTTAAGTTCATACTCACTGTATATAGTTCTCCAAGATCAGGTGTGCATATGTCAAGACCTGAAAATCATGAAATCACAAATGTAGCCAGGGAAACACTGGATCAATCAAAATTGAGTCTTGAGATATCAGTAATAAGTTTTCACAAATAAATAAAAAGCAAAGAAGAAAGCTAGTCAGACAAGAAACGCATTTCTTTTCGCGAAAATGGAAAACACTGTACTTTTAGGTGCATCAACAAAATGGTACACAAGGTTATAATATTAATATTAATATTATTGTTATTATGTTTATTACAGTTTTTGTACTGTAATAAACTGTAATACTGTATTATTATTATTATTACACAGACAATCACTGTTCTCACAGACCAATAGTGTTCCATGGCATAATTATAGGTGGTCCATTCTTGGGTGAATAACATTTTATTTTGTCCAATCTGTATGGTAGCGTAGATTAATACAATATAACTTTCACAATTTGGGTAATTGTATTTGGTCTAGCTGCTCTTCTATTGAGACATTTAGATCACGTGTCTGGTTTGACACAACCTTTGACACAATCCTATTTCGTACCTTCATGTATTGTAAACTATATTTTGTTGTAGGGTGGGCTGGGGTCCTTGAGGATTGTTTGAAATATCTAGTGGCCCAGCGCTCAAAAAAGGTAGAGAACCATTTTTTAAGCTTTTGATAGAAACGTAATTAATAATGACGTTAAAACATGAATAGAAGATAGGTTTAAGATGGGGCACCGACCAGAAGGATGATAATCCAGTTGCGGACACCTCTGTAGTCTGTGAAACATCTGTTGGAGCTCAGCAGGGAATCCTGAACACAGTGGCAACTGAACAAACAAACTAGTTTCAGTGACTGTGTCCACAAATCATTTGCAAGCAAGTAGGCTTCAACATTGATGTAGTGACAACACAGTTGATTTGGCCACATTTATAATAAAAGCTGTGATAGGCACCACGTTTTCCACATGGGTTTCTGTTAAAGAGGTGGTGCCAAAGTTTTGTACTTTTTCTGGTTTTCATGTGTCTAGGAGGTTGACAGTACTTCATTAGACCCCCTGGTGTGGTTGTTATGAGAAATTATGCATTCTCTTTTTATTTGGGTTTTTAGCTGGAGGATGCCACCTGCTGGGTCAGACGTGCAGTTCCAAAAACACCCATACTTATTACATCATAGAATCAACCCCTCCCCTAATTACCATTCACCCAACACACATGGGTGTGGCTAACTTCAGCTGGGTCACCACCCACCATGACAACCACGCATACCAATGAACTGGTGGGTGTGGCCACATAAAAACATAATTTTAACTCTTTCTGTACACTTTTTTGGAAAGATTCTTCCTCCTAGTATAATCATAATAGTAGATAATCATGTTTTATAGAGGGGAAAATCATGGCACCCCATCTTTAACTCAAGCCATGCATCATACGCATGTCCTTTGAGTGTATGTAAGCTACAACACTCTTCCAAGTGTCCCTTTTCTTCTACAAACAAATTTGATACAGATTTTTACTCCTTTTTAGGATATTTGGATCTTTGATGGGACAAACTGAGGCAAATGGAAAATCTTTATTTTCAGATCTTCAGCACAGGAAATTATGAAAAGGAGTCAGTCATACATAAATGGGAGGTTGGTTTACCAGAGCATGTTGGGGTGGCGTTCAGCCTGTGGGCCAGACTGATAGATTCCCTCATCATCATCATCATCATCATCGTCCTCTTCAGTGGAGGAAGAGGAGCAGACAGATGAGAACCTCTTCCTCACTGCATCCACGTCTAGGTCCATTTTACCTAATTTGAAGCTTGTCACTGTAGCAAAACTCGAAATCTCAGAGAGTGTAGGTTGGCTCCATATTCTTGCAAAAGAAAAGCACGTACAGGCAGTATTAGGCCACTAAATGTTCTCCAATATTCCTCATACATCATAATTTAGCCTAGATACTAGCTAGACTAGTCTGAAATTCAACACCAACTAAAAAGAAACCACATCACTTCTCTTAGAACGTATTATGTAGCCTACGTGCTATAACCACAGGCAAGGACGATCGGTTCTTCTAACCTTGAGATCCTGAAATAAAATATTTCGTTTTCTTATGATACTGTGTGCTGCTTCTTATTTAAGGGATTGTGTGCTTTCAATGCTTTGAAAGCTAATGCGTTGCAGGCAATTAAGACAGTCTCCCACTACTGCACTGACTGTGCGCTCCTCGGATTAGTCACAACAATTAAATAAATGCGAACGCTGAGTTGATGGTGTTTCCAAATGACAGGGCTACGCACCTTTTCATGCCCCAGCCCCACATACTGTACCACCACGCGTATCCAGTCTAGTAGAATGCAAGGGGTAGCTGGCAGCTGATTCAAATGGAAATTATTTCATTTGGACCCATAATGATAATGTACTTTCCGCCACCGATCTTTATTCAGCTTTTACGGAACATAAACGATCCAAACCAGGTGGCATCGGGTGGCATGCAGGATCGTAGGCTATGCAAACTATAGCATAGTGCAAGTGCAGTTCACTCTACCTCCACGCAGTCGCGTAGTAGGCCTACGTAGAATCTATCTATCTGCATAGGCCACACCAGACCAGTTCACTCACTATCCGGTTATGCTTTAATCCAGTTCATTGAGAATTGTCTGGAAGGGAATCAATTTAAAAAAGAACAGTGAAAAGTTGAGGTCCACACGTAGGGCAGAAAAACATCTGGGTGCCAGCCTGCCACGGTGCCACCAATATTGTTTAAGTAAAAGTTATACAATATTTAAATAGATTTGTAGGCTACCATGACTTTTATTTCATTTTTATATATCAGTTAAAAATCAATCTTCAAACAATTTGTATTTATTTTAATTATTTAAATGACTCTGCATCAGCAAGACAGCAGCTTAAAAGGATCCCTGTAGTCCAGGCAAACTAGCTCATTTTGGACCCAAAACAGAAAGTAATTGTAAAAGAATTTTTTTCTTCACAGACCTTTTCTATAAGGTCTCCAGAACAACATACTAAAAGTCCTAAGAAATCCCAGTTGCGGAAATATGTTTAATTGACATTAATCCAAGACTTACTATACACTACACTATAAAGGCAAAAATGACTCCCAAAAAATCTGCTTTAAGTGGGATGGGGGATGTCAAACTAGGGGTTATTAATTATTCTGAATCCATTGCAAGCATTTGTTTGGCATGAAAAACATTCCTTGGGCAAGAAATGACCCCACAATACGATGGTTTAGTGATGAGTCATCAATTTTCACAGCCTTTTGGGGTCCGTTTTTAGCCCAAGGAATGTTTTTCATGCAAAACAAATGCTTGCAATGGATTCAGAATAATTAATAACCCCTAGTTTGACCCCTCACATCCCACTTAAAGCAGATTTTTTGGGAGTCATTTTTGCCTTTATAGTGTAGTGTATAGTAAGTCTTGGATTAATGTCAATTAAACATATTTCCGCAACTGGGATTTCTTAGGACTTTTAGTATGTTGTTCTGGAGACCTTATAGAAAAGGTCTGTGAAGAAAAAAATTCTTTTACAATTACTTTCTCGTTAAACGCTAGTTTGCCTGGACTACTGACTAATATGACAAATATGCCTTAATACATTATAATTGTCCTCTATAACTGTATAACTGCAAAAAACACATTTGAAATATTGATTTGATGCTCATATTAACCATAGGAAGTATTAAGTTTGTTTTTATTTGCACATGCACGCCATGAATTCCATATTACACTTGACATTTATGACATCAACTTGTGACAGGCATTTCTCCTATTGAGTGAAAGATTAGCTATTTCTAGAAGAAATACAATAATTAAGGTTTTTAATTTTAGATTGGTTTTTAATTTTAGATTGTAGTTATAGAGGACAATTATGTTTTAAGGCATATTTGTCGTATTAGCCAGGGATCCCTTTAAAGAATATTTGGAAGCAGGGTCCTTGCATACAGGCATCTTCGAGCACTTCTAAGTGTGCTATGGCTTTACTTTATTTTATCTACTTTATACTTTTGCTACCGTTTTTAATTTGTTATTGCAATTACAAGGTTGAGGAAACAAACAAAATCATTTTACTCATGTCCACACATATGCTATGCAAAATATAACTAAGAAATCTTAAGATCTTAACCTATGCTGATCTTTTTGAGCATGACTTGAAAGTGAATGCAGAACTGACTAAAACACAGTTAATCTTTTGATCAAAATGAATGAAATTCAAAGTCTGAATTTATTGCAAAATACTTTATTTTTTCCTTCTACTAGTAAACTATTCCAGGTCTGAAAACATTGAAACACCCTCTAAAAATGACAATGAACAGTTTAACTGTTTTGAAATCAATATAATTTTTGTAGCATGTTTGGAAGATTTCACATTCCAAACACTCATGTTGAAGCCTACCGAGAAGCTGCATACCATATCCAGTATAAGACTAACATGACCTTTTGATGAGCATTCAAACAAGAGATGAATGCTTTCTGAACACAGCCCTTAACTCAGAGGAAGAGCCCTCAAAGCCCCATTATACTGTATTGTGTGTGTGGGTGTTGTACATCGAAAATAGTTGATCTATAAGCTCAGAAAGAGCTTGTTGATCGACTATCTTTGGTGTGCAACACCTACGTGCAAGTAAACATAAGTCAGAGTTCAGTTGATGGTAAGAACGTCGCTCTGGATCTCATGGCTGAGCTGGGTCTGCAGGTCACTCAGCTTCTTTTTGAGCACGGCCAGGGCTGACATTACAATCGTCTCTGGTCGTAGAGAGCCGCATGACTCCACGTTGTAGTAGAACCTGCCAGGGTAAAGGTTACAGATGAGGAGTTGTTTTTAAAGCATTAGAGGTACACAACGTGGCAACGCGTCAATCCCATGAGTAATCAATAGGAAAAAGGCATTTTGGGGGTGAACTACTCCTTTAAGACTAAGACTTTTTGTATTACAAGTTTTCTGAAATGATATGTTTAGATATGCAAATTAGACATTATATGCGCTAATAATGCCTAATTTGCATACTTTTCAGGTACATAAATCTGAAGAATGGATAAAGCCAGGTTCAAAACTATTGTTTCATTTTCTTGACATATTAGAGACAAAACAAATTACAGAGGGGATTTTGGATATCTCTTATCATTCCATAATTCAGAAAATAGTGTCAACAGTCATAAAAAAAATACAAAAAAAACCCACCATGTTTTTAGTGATAAAATGTGATTTAAATCAGGCTATGAATGATATATCAACACACCCTTCAGTAAAATTCTTCAGGATATAGATACGAATGAAACTGGAAAGTTTAGTGTAAGTGGGTGCAAGTGGAGATTTTTGTACCCAAGTATCTAACACATTTTGAGAAAACAGCCTTTAAAGATCAGAAACACCCCCATCCTATACAAACCAATTGTAACTTCAAACTCCATTTTAATCATGTTAGATTCATCAAAAACATCTGTCCTCGGTTCTGGTTACTCATACTGCCCTCCTAATACGTGAGGGGGCCATGTTTCTTTGATCTTTTTTTTCCTTTTTTTAATTGTCTATATATCTATTATTTATAAAAAATGCATGAAAACAAATGGTGTTAACTTGGGACCTTCACACATGAAATGAACATCTATATGTGTATTTTGAACGTTTATTTTGCATTAGTTTGAAAGAAGACATGTTTAGGACGCAAAATAGCACAAAATCTCAAGATTTGCAAATTTTTCATGTTTTCACCTGGGGTGTCTCACCTTAAAGGTAGGTAAAATGGCAGGTTGCCATGGGCACCTGGCGATTAAATGTTGAATAATCCTGGGCACGCTACCAGTGAATAGTTTGTATAACAAATTAATTGTTGTGATGGGCTAGGTACATTTGTTGTACTTGTATTAAGTTGTGTATTCTATTCTACTCAAGTATCATCATTATTCTAGTTAAATATCTTTATAAACCTGATGGCAATTACCCAGGAGGAGAGGAGCAGATGGCCTACCTTTCTGGTTTTCCATTTGGATCGAATGGGGCCTGCACATCATCCTCCTCAATCTCAGAGTATTCACTCTTTGGCCTGGGGATTACAGTTGTGTCAGTCCAGTCAAAATACATTTGAGCATTCTACCAGTATATTATTAAAATATAGTCTTCATTCTTTATAAAGGCAGTAACATTTATACTTCTCCACATTCGGCATGGAACATTATAAAATGTTCCATGCCTAACATTAATACCATGCCTAACATTAATACAATTAAAATAGTTGAGGAGAATATGAAATGCGTTAAAAATAAAATCACAATGCAGAATCAAAAAGCTCAATAAAAGGCACTGGCAAACAGAAAAGATGAACGCACCACTCCTCAGGTCGTGGGTACACTGTGTGTCTCAGTGCATTGTCTGGGTCATACTCAAAGGACACCGCTGCAGTTGGACTCCACTTGGCATGCTCCTTACCAAAGCCCTTCTTGGCATAGGCCCTCAGTCGCAGTTCCTGACCCTTACGAAGCTTGACCAGTAAAATGTCTGGACAAAACAATGGGGGGGAGGGACAGTGGGTATGTAATTCAGTGACAGAGAGGTAGTATAATTATTATAGGCAGAAGAGGTAGGACAAGATCAGATGAAACCATATAGCAAACTTATAGAAGAACAGACAATGACTTGAACAAAGTTTAAGAGGGAAGGATCCATGAATTTCACATTTCTTTCTTGTTTTTTGGTCTTCCCAGTGTCTCTTCCAGCCCCCAAAAACCCATTCAATAACTCTAAGGGTCGTTTCATACCGTTATAAGGAGCCGACTAATTTCGGTTCGGGAGGACGCCCCGACCCGAAATTATTTAGGTTCGGGGGTGATTTCATCCATACTTTCTTAACGGTTAGTGCCCAAGTCGCTTGTAAATATTGGAGGTCCGTGGCATGACGACGTTTGTGGCCGATGAATGAGCATTGCATGGCGGATACATATTTGCCTTCCCTCGCGCTGCACACTGAATGACTGGAGGTCCAGTGAGTAGCAGCTCCAGCAGGCAGCTGCACCAGCGGGTCTTTTCTCTCTCACTCACACTCACAAACGCTCGGCTCGAGCTCTGTCAAAAACATTTAATCTACAAGCTCACATTATAGACGTGCCGCCTCCCTTGCTGCATGCATGTCATCACGCAGTCACAACTCGTCGTGGAAAAGGAAAACATATCAACACGGAACACTAGCAATTAGCAAAGTTGTGTTTAAGCTCTTCTTTTCTCTTTAAAACGGTCGGCGACGCGTTAGCAGCGATACACGCAGCAAAGGCGTGTGTGTGTGTGTGTGTGTGTGTGTGTGTGTGTCGCGCGCCTCCCAGTCCACCACTCTTCGTCTCCAGCCAGAGCCAGGCTGACTTGTGTCCGCTCTGCGATGCCCAAAAGACGGCCACACAAGCATTTGGAAGTCGGCGTGTCTCCCTCCCAACGACCGCTGTTTCCTTGGATTCACAGCCGAGAATATGAACGTGAAGCCGGGCTGAATGAATGAGCAGACACCGCTGAGTACCGAAATGAAGTCGGGAGGTCACAACATTTCGTCAGCACCGTAGAGCCGAATTTAGTAGGTTGACGCCCCCCCGAACCGGGGGATGCGAACCATATTTGGGTTCGCCTAGGGCCGAACCGAACTTAGTTAGGCTCCTTATAACGGTATGGATCGACCCTAAGCCTTGCCTTACATTTCAGTGATTTTCTGAATGGGCGTGTCTGAACGGTACTCTTTTGAAATCGGGCCGTTGTTTATGTCACAAGCCCTTGTTTATGTCACAAATAAATGGTGCATTTATATAGCGCTTTTATCCAAAGCGCTTTACAGAGATTGTGCATTACATTCAACCATTCACGCACACATTCATACACCGGTGGCGGAGGAAACCATGCAAGGCACCAACCTGCTCACCGGGAGCAATGTGGGGTTCAGAGTCTTGCCCAAGGACCCTTCGACATTAACTCAGGGGGAGCCCGGATTCGAACTGGGAACCCTTCGGGAACCCTTCATGCTCTAATAACGGTTTCTCTACCCCTGAGCTATGCCGCCCCACAGGGCTAATTTCCTATTGGGCCCCCTAGAGAAGGGGGTGGTACTTTTTGGGCAGGCTATATTCTATAGATAGATATATATGAGACAGACAGAACATGAAATTTAAATATCTGAGTGGTTGTTTAGGCTAAAACCTGTATAAAACCGTATTATGGACCAATATTTATATAAAATATATATTTTGAAAAGCATGTTGGGGCCCCTTTAAGCTTACCATCCTGTTCAACATAGTCATTGGGATCACTATTGGGATCACGATTCCTGGAGGTCACCTGTGAAACACAACACAAAGAAACTACTGTAGTGATTCCCAAACTTCAATGTTTAAGGGTTGCAAGTAAATATCCCTCTCTTTTTCTCCCTGTTTCCTACAAATCTTTCAAAAGATTTAAGAAAATAATAATTTCAGAAAAAATATCAAACATTTTTCAAAACAAAGATATTCCATTAAAAATGGAAAATAGCAGATCTAAAAGTAGTTGCTTTGAGAGCTTGTAGAACTACAGACATCAACATTCTCTTTGGTCGCAAGCTACAGATCTAACAACAACTGAGAAGCACTCACAGGTATGACTCTGGGATTGTTGGACAAGAGGTCACGAGAGGTGACAAGACGAGTCTGGTCCTCTGTACAGCGAACATCCATGGTCAACTCAACAGAGCACTCTGGACAGAAATCATCACATGTACAGTCCTGGATAAGAGAATAAATATAACGACAGAAATCATCATGGAGGGAGAGGATTGCATTTTGTGCGCAGCAAGCTGTGGTACCCATATATGGAGATCCATGTACTGTAAATGGAATTATGCTGTAAGAGCCCAAACATGCTTACTCAGTTAGTCCTATGATGTCTATGACATCTGACATAATTTATGCCCATACATGGAGATCCCCGTCTGTAGAACCAGCCGTTAGTTAGTGTGATATGTAATGTGGCCTCCATATATGGGCATTCCCATATGAAGTCCTGTTAGATATGGGCTTGATGATGATGATGATAAGAGTATACATACATATATATAATATATATGGGATTCAGTTAGTGTGACATCACATTGAAGCCAGAGCGGTAAGCCCATTCTGTTAATGACATCACAGTGATGTCAGAACATGATGTCACAGTGAGTCAGGGGAACCACAGTGTTATAGACAGATACGGACAAGCTGTGACCGTTCACATACTAAACTGCGACCTATGGTCGAAATAAGACTCTTACCCTAGAATATTGCATTTTTTCCACAACGTCATCACTGGTCAGTGGTATAAGGCCTGAAAACACAAACACACAAGTCACATAATATGTTCATTTGCTTCAGAATAATATGGCAACATATTATGTTGCCATATTATACTGAAGCAAATTAATTTGACATTTGAACCCCACTGACAAATTGAAATTAATGTTGAACATCACATACCTACTCTATGGGCAATGAACTCATCATGGAGTACAGATGAATTGGCATCAATCTGGATCCAGTCGATAGCTAAGATGAAAGTCATGCATGTTAAACCATATAGTCATTAAATGAATGACATGTAGGTCTAACAAGTTACTTCGACTGTAGCTCTGGTCCATCGCTTTCACCTCCCGCATTGCAATGCGGGAGGTGAAAGCGATGGACCAGAGCTACTTCGACTGTAGCAAATCTTACCTATTGTGGCAACCTCTGCCATAAAGACTCGTCGGATGGAATTTGTGACCCTGAAGATGACAAGAACATTATGGATAAGGATTTAGCTGTCAAAGAGGATAAGAAGGATTCACTTTTATAGGATAAATCAAACGTCAATACTGTAAATGTATCCTAAAAGTGAGAGTACAAATGGAACCCTAAGTGTGTCTATTTGGTTACATATACTCTCTCACACATGTAAATGAACAGTGAAAATGCTTCTGACTGCGACTAATTGTCCTTTAATAACCTACAAGTTTAATAATCTTTATGTTTATGACTTACTTGACTTCTGCAAACTCTCTCATCCAACTTGGATTAAAGAATTTGCACAAGCGCAGGACAAACAAGATCAAAAGAGACAACTATGTCCACTCTCCACTCATTAATACAACAATAATATGCTCCCACTGTTCGAAAAGAGGGAACCAACTCTATGGTGGGAACAGTTGTTGCTTTCTGTTTCCTTGCCTCGGTAAGGCTAATGGTACCGCCGCGCTTACAGTGCGTCTTTATTTGCAAGCAAATACACTGACTTTATACTTACGCAAGGTCGGTGTTCTCAATGATAAACTTGACATTCTCGTCAGTTAATTCTGTAATTTTCACCGTTGGCTGGTTAGCGTACGGCATGACTTGAACACTGCAAGTTAAAACTAAACAGAACCGCGTTGCCAGATCGTGCCACAAATGTTTGCAGCTGTTGACCGTCTGGCTAGTGTTACAAATTAAGGTTCGTAACGATTGGCTAACAAGTGGACACTTGGGTGCGTTAGGAAATGCGCACTCAACGCACTGGTGTGCAATGTTGTCGTTCGCTTATTCGGTGCACTTGGTGCGTTGTCGTTTGGAAATCCAGTGCGCGGCGCACCGGGTGTGTGCTGAGTGCACGCACTGAACGACCCTACTCAGAAGATGGGGTTTGAGTTTGACGGTGTTCTCGAGCGCTTCTCAGCTGTAAACAATGGAGGAAATTATAGCAAAATGCAGCATTTGCAGCTTAACTGGTCGTTTGGGCTTGATAGTTTCACACGCATCAACGTCTAAACTAACGGGAGGCTATGCCACTGCTGCTTTTCAGAAAGTTTCAGAGTTTAGAGATTAACTGGTCGTTAATTGTAAACAGCCACACTGAACACACTCGGTCTTTCCAAATGACAGTACGCACCTTTTCATGCCCATACATATATATATATACATATATATATATATATACATATATATATTACATATATACATATATATGTATATATATATATATATATATATATATATATATATATATATATATATATATATGTTTAAAAAGAAAAACAATATTAGCCATATATATATATATATATATATATTATATGCTATATAAAATAAGTAGAAGTTATGATTTTTTAATTGATTGAAGAGTTTATTAGCAGTTTGCAATAGAAAAAAAGTACAGTTTCATGGCAGCACAAAAGGAGATCCTAGTAAGCTTTACGGCTTATTTGCACAGGAATGTATCTCATATAACATTGAAAGACAGACGGATAGAACATAGTACTTAACATAGGATAACATCAATTACAAAAGCAGAAGGGGACAAAATAAAAGGGGGTGGAAACATGGGGGCTTAGTCTATTTACAAGTCTCGAGAGGTGGGTCCGAGGAGGAAGACCAAGCACGACCCTAATCAGTTTGGGGTGTGGGCTGTTTGGAGCTTTAACTTTAAGGCAATCGGAGCATTGCCATACCAAACGAGGATTCCGTAATCAATGAGGGGCCAAAAAATAGCACCTCCTAGGGTCTTTCGTGATTTAATATTGATCAGCGGGGCAAACCATATGCAAGAAACAAATTCGTCATTTTTGTAGCATGTTTGGAAGAGTGTATATTCCAAACACACTCATGTTGAAACCTACAGAGAAGCTGCATACCATATCCGGTAAGGCTTTAAAGCCCGTATCAGAGTGTACGGTGGAGAGCTATCCACCGCAAATTTGAGGTGGAAAGCTTTCCACCTCAAGTCAGAAAATAAGTGCAGGACATCATAGTCACTCACGGTGGAGTCCTGTACACCGTGACTGACTGGTCTAGATCGACCAATCAGTGAACGGGGTGTAGAGCCTGTCTGTCTGATAGTAAAAACAGAGAGATGTGTTGGGACTTGCGGTGTAAAGCTCTCCACCGCGAGGAATGATGTAACGTTGTAGTTTCATGACTCAAAAAGACTCGGAAAGACTACACCGCGGTGTAAAGCCTTCCACCGCCCAGGCGACTATGATGCCGGCTTAACATGTCCTTCAAAATGGAAAACAAGCAAACAAAAAATAACATGGTCAGTAGTAATCCGGGTGTTGATGCTTGATGAGCATTCAAACCTAGAGACGAATGCTTTCTGAATACAGCCCTTTGCTCAGAGGAAGAGCCCTCAAAGCCAAATTATACTGTATTGTGTGTGGGTGGGTGTTGCACAACGAAAATAGTTCATCTATCCAGCTGTTTCCGCGAGAATTTACTGTAGCATTATTTGTGAGACACATCCGGTTAACGCAGACATACAAGCTCAGGCGGGGCACGGTGGCGCAGTTGGTAGCGCTGTCGCCTCACAGCTAGATAAGTCCTGGGTTTGATTCTCACCGGGGGACACTGTGGGTGCTGGGTGCATGTTCCCTCCTCCGTGTCATCAGCACCCACACCCTAGGTGGGGTTGGCGAAAGGGCCTTTCTGTGTGGAGTTTGCATGTTCTCTCCGTGTCTCCTAGGTATACCCCTCACAAAAACATGCAGTGATCCTGGTGTCTAAAATGCCTCCCTCTGGCCAGCCTGATGAAGGGGGAAAGGAACTGGTTGTGTTCCTTCCACGCGCTACGTCCAAACCGGGGAAATCCCCCCTGTCAGGTGAAAAGAAGCAACTTGGACTCCTCATGCACTGAAGGAAGCATGAGGTCAGTCCGTTGTCTCCCCCAGGCACGGCAGAGGGAGAGCAGAGACCATTATTACAAAGACAATTTGCACTGGGTGAAAAAATGGGTAACAAAATCGTGGGATAAAAATTATTAAAGACATACAAGCTCACGTCGCGTCGCAGATGCAACCGCTGTGAGCTTGTAGATCACACTCGGCTGCGGCACCGGAAATGCCGCACAGCTTCTGCGCAATGCACGATGGGATGTTGGAAACTCGTGGATAAGCTCAAAAAGAGCTTGTTGTCGACTATCTTTGGTGTGCAACACCTACGTGCAAGTAAACATAAGTCAGAGTTCAGTTGATGGTAAGAACGTCGCTCTGGATCTCATGGCTGAGCTGGGTCTGCAGGTCACTCAGCTTCTTTTTGAGCACGGCCAGGGCTGACATTACAATCGTCTCTGGTCGTAGAGAGCCGCATGACTCCACGTTGTAGTAGAACCTGCCAGGGTAAAGGTTACAGATGAGGAGTTGTTATTTAGTTTATACTAGTAAGACGCCTTAGGGCGACATGCAACCTCGCCCTTTCTGGCCAGTGATGTACATCGGATCAGTTACCCATATATGGAGATCCATGTACTGTAGTACATCCCTTTTATGCCAATACATGTCTTCCTCCATATATGGGCATTCCCATACGAAGTCATGTTAGATATGGGCTTAATATTGATGACATCATGGATCTCCATATAGGCATAAAAGGGATTCTGTTAGAGTGGTTCCCATGACATCACAACATACAATATATTTTATGCCCATACATGGAGATCCCTATCTGAACCAGCCACACAGATATGGGCCATGTTTTGGCCAGGGATCTTCATATATGGGCATAAAATGGATTCTGGGGAATACCCATATACTGTATGGACTTTTACATAGGTGATATCACCTGTGATGTCACGGTGATGTCAAGGGAACCAGTGTCAGGTGTGACCTTCGGAGATATACGGATACGTGGACAAGATGTGCCTGACATCACAGTGACATCAGAGCAGCAAACCCATTGACCGTATAAATGTGTACAAGTCCGTCTACACACGGACAAGCTGTGACATTTCTCATGGTAAACTGCGACCTTTGGCCGCAATAACATTTAATTGTTGAGACAGGCTCAGTACATTTGTTGTACTTATAATAAGTCGTATATTCTATTCTATTCTGTATGATGAGAACCATCATTATTCTAGTTAAATATCTATATAAAACTGCTGGCAATTATTAACCAGGAGGAGTGGCAGATGGCCTACCTTTCTGGTTTTCCATTTGGATCGTATGGGGCCTGCACATCATCCTCCTCAATCTCAGAGTATTCACTCTTTGGCCTGGGGATTACAGTTGTGTCAGTCCAGTCAAAATACATTTGAGCATTCTACCAGAATATTAATGAAATATAGTCTCCATTAGGGCTGTCACAATTATTACATAATCGTCTAATCGTGATTATTTGACATTATCGCAATTATTTTGTCATAATAGTCATAATCGTGAATGTTGAAAAATGTCCAAAATAGTGGAAATAGCAGATCTACAAGCTCACAACGCGTCGCATCGCGACGCGTTGTGAGCTTGTAGATCGGCTATTTCCACTATCAAAGTTATTTTTTAAGCAGTAAGTTGTCAAATATGTCAGTAATTTCTTTGTATATTTAGGTTATGTGTCATATCTATCATGTACAACTTCAAAGCCTAAAAGCCAAACAGAAATGTAATTATCAACGACAAAAACACAATTAAATCGTTAATCGCCAATTATTTGAGTGACAATTAATCGTCATGTAAAATGTCATATCGTGACAGCCCTAGTCTCCATTCTGTATAAAGGCAGTAACATTTATGCTTCTCCACATTAGGCATGGCACTTTATAAAAGGACATTTTAATACAATTAAAATTGTTATTAAGGAGAATATGAATGCGTTGAAATAAAAATAAAAGAACAGAATCACAATGCAGAATCAAAAACCTCAATAAAAAGGCACTGGCAAACAGAAAAGATGAACGCACCACTCCTCAGGTCGTGGGAACACTGTGTGTCTCAGTGCGTTGTCTGGGTCATACTCAAAAGCCACCCCTGCTGTGGGATTCCACTTGGCATGCTCCTTGCCAAAGCCCTTCTTGGCATAGGCCCTCAGTCGCAGTTCCTGTCCCTTACGAAGCTTGACCAGTAAAATGTCTGTGGTCGTGGACAAAACGAGGACAGTGGGTATGTAATTCAGTAGTCTCAAGAACAGCCTAACTGAGCTCGAGTTACAACTGAGCTCCAGTTCAAGTGAAAAGGATCGACCTTTTCTTTGACAATGGCTAGCCAGATTGGTAATTCAGTGACAGAGAGGTATTATAGGCAGAAGAGGTAGGATAAGATCAGATGAAACCATATAGCGAACTTATAAAAGAACAGACAATAGGAGACCGGGTATGGGATACCAGGTATGACTTGATTGGGAATATGAGAACAAAGTTTAACAGTGAAGGAATTAAGCTCACCATCCTGTTCAACATAGTCATTGGGATCGTTATCTCGATTCCTGGAGGTCACCTGTGAAACACAATACAAAGAAACTACTGTAGTGATTCCCAAACTTTATTCTTTTGATTGAGTGATTCCCAAACTTTGTTATATGTCGCGAGTAAATATCCCTCTCTTTTTCTCCCTGTTACCTACAATCTTTTAAATTATTTCAAAAGATTTTCAAAAAAATAATTTCAGAAAAAAAGAACAAACATTTTTCAAAACAAAGTATTCCATTAAAAGTGCAAGCTCACAGCATGTTGCTTTGAGAGTTTGAGAGAAACAGACATCAACATTCTCTTCGGTCTCAAGCTAAAAGGTTTGAGAACCACTGAACTAAGGCTGGGCGATATTAGGAAAACCTTCGATATTCGATAACGTTGTTGAATACCTCGATATCGCTAGTTAAGCAATACAGACAGACATGCTCTAGCTTTAAACACATTAAATCTGGCATCCCTATTTTGCATGTCATTATAGGCAAAATGGTAAAAAAAACACAATTGCAGATGTACAAGCTCACATACGCTTCCCCATGCGATGAGTTTCATGTACTTTAATGGCCCAATACGACAACTGAGAAGCACTCACAGGTATGACTCTGGGATTGTTGGACAAGAGGTCACGAGAGGTGACATGACGAGTCTGGTCCTCTGTACAGCGAACATCCAAGGTCAACTCAACAGAGCACTCTGGACAGAAATCATCACATGTACAGTCCTGGATAAGAGAATAAATATAAAGACATAAATCATCATGGAGGAAGAGGATTGTATTATGTGCAGCAAGAGTAAAACTATTTTAATAAGTCTCTTACCCTAGAATATTGCATTTTGTCCACAATGTCATCACTGGTCAGTGGTATAAGGCCTGAAAACACAAACACACAAGTCACATATGTCGCCATATTATATTGAAGCAAATTATCTTGACATATTTGAACCCCACTGACAAATTGAAATTAATGTTGAACATCACATACCTACTCTATGGGCAATGAACTCATCATGGAGTACAGATGAATTGGCATCAATCTGGATCCAGTCGATAGCTAAGATAAAGGTCATGCATGTTAAACCATAAAGTGAGTGACATGTAGATGTAACAAGTTACTTCCACTGTAGAAAATCTTACCTATTGTGGCAACCTCTGACATAAAGACTCGTCGGATGGAATTTGTGACCCTGAAGATGACAAGAACATCATTATGGAATTAGCTGTCAAAGAGAATAATAAGTAGGAATCACTTTAGGATAAATCAAAAGTGAATACTATAAATGTATCCCAAAAGTGAGAGTACAAATAGTGTCTATTTGGTTACATTAGTACGCTCACATGTAAATTAACAGTGCAAATGCTACCAAGTGTGTGCCAGCGGCTACGTCATTGTAGTCCTTAGCGGCCATTTCTTGGGTCAAAACACAGGTGTTTCAATTGTTTGATTGCATAGAACTAATGCAATAGTCTAATCAAAACACCTGTGTAAGGCTGTGTTTACCCAAGAAATGGCCGCTCTTAGAACTACATTTGGCACACCCTATTGGCCTTGAATAACCGACAAGTTTAATCATCTTTTTACACTATTTTGGTGTAGGCCGTTTATGCCTCCTGCCAACTCTCATCCAACTTTGATTAAAGAATGTGTGGTGCAGGACAAACCAGATCAACAAGAGACAACAATGTCATTAATACAACAATATGCTCCCACTGTTCATTCGAAGTATTCTATTGCAATGGTGGGAGCATAGCAGTGTCCAGACTGCGCAGTGCGCACTTCATCTTCTTTTACAGCCCTCGAGTCGTCGTTGGTAATCATATGATAAATGCCTTCACACATTTGCATTTTTCGTTTCAGAAGATCATAATAAAGACGAGTCTGAAGGCGCAGTTGTTGCTTTCTATTTCCTCGCAATCCTCGGTAAGGTCTTCATCATCATGTTCGCTAATGGTCGCGCCGCGCTTACAGAGCGACTTTATTTGCAAGCAAATACACTGTATACTTACGCAAGGTCGGTGTTCTCAATGACAAACTTGACATTCTCGTCTGTTAATTCTGTAATTTTCACCGTTGGCTGGTTAGCATACGGCATGATGACTTGAATACAAGGTAATAAACAGAACCGCGGTGCCGCTAAAACGTTTGCTACTGTTGCTGGCTGGCTAGTGTTACAGAAGGTCCGTAACGATTGGCTTACAAATGGACGCTTTATTTTATATCCGGGTCACGCTTTTCATTGGAACATCAAAATAAAATGCTTGATATTTTGGCTATTGGTTTATGAGTGCGACAAAAATAGAAATGTTATTTTGTATTTATCACTTTAATGAATTGAAAAATTACATACACACACATATGTTAAACACACACACACACACACACACTTTTTGAGCGGTGGTCACAACGCTCCTATACGTGGCCGTGTGTGTGGGTCTGTATGCGTCCGTGTCTGTAGCCTGCAGCAGAGTGTATATAAGAGAGTTACGTCACTTACGTCGACTCCCATAGTAAGCGTGGAAAGCCTATTTACTCTATGGTGGGAAGCTTACGCATGCGCACTTGCGCACGCATGGAGCCTGTTCTCATTCCTAGCTAGCCTCTGCTGCTCTTCAGCCCGTCCGCCCCCACTATAGCAGAGGTATTTTCAATCACTGGTAAGTAGACGAAATCACGTCTTTTTCACCCTTTTAACGCATTCACGCATTCACGAGAGGCCCGTGAATGCGTTAAAAGGGTGATTTCGTCTACTTACCAGTGATTGAAAATACCTCGGCTATAGTGGGGGCGGACGGGCAGGAGAGCAGCAGAGCCTCGATAAGAATGAGAACAGGCTCCATGCGACGCCACTTCCGGTCTGCGGCGAGTTCAAAGCGTGACGTAACTCTCTTATATACACTCTGGCCTGCAGTAACCTTTTCTGACCACACATGTTAAGGGAGGGCGCTCTTGTACACACACACACACACACACACACACACACACACACACACGTACACACGTACGTGTGATTTTTTTAAGTGTATTTCATTGACTCATTTCTAATCCCTTTTAACAATCCCCACTGGAATTATTGATTGAATTGAGTATGGTACCATGTCATGTTTACAGTTCCTTCTCTTCTTACAACACACCTTAGATTAATAATGACTGAAACACATTTTATGGAATTATTGGACACATTCAGAAGATGTTATAGAATCCATTTGTGATGAGAAGTAGTGCATGCATACAGTAATCCACTGTAGTGTCCAGGTGCAGGACAAACAAGAGACCAACATGAATAAAATAAAGACACAGATATGCTCCCGCTGTTTATTGCAAGTTCAATGTTTCGATCACATCTGGATCTTCATCAGGAATATTCCTTATCCAAAGACTTTCATCAAAATGAAACGTTTATTAAGTGCTAAAGACAATCTCAGAAAAATGACCAAAAAGACAGGCATATGGCACTCTAGGTGGCCTCACCCTGGTGATGGATAAAAACCTTCAGAACAAAACTTGAATTTCCATACAGTATTACAGATAAGAGACGGATGCCTGAGCTGCGGTGAACACAAGGATATTGCACTTCAAATCATACACAATGAACAGGATAGGTAGAATCAGAATGACTGAAAGTGTGATGTTTTACATCATCGCCTCTGATTTACTCCTGTGAGGTTCTTCAGCTGCGGAAAGAGTAAAATATACAGTAGGTCAAGCATCAAACTGTAAACCATAATATATACCTGTAAATAGCTGCATTATTTTACACTTAACCACTAACCAATAGTGTGGCTATTCTAGGGGCGAACATTAGCAGAAAGTAGCCAATGTACAAGTTCACCATCGTAGCGCAACATATTGTGAGCTTGTAGATCGGCTAATATAGGTGAAGATATTTGATGTAAAAAGGAATAAAATTAGGGTACCTATTATAGATTCCTGGGGGACTATGGTCAACTAAGTACTCTTGTAAGGAAACTTACTGTTACTGCAGCCCCCATCAGTCCTTGAACCACTGCTTCGCCAGTTGCCTGCACCTACGGAATGGAATAAAATAGCACTGTCATATTAGCTTATGGCTTATACAGAATAGGTCCTATTATAGGCAGTGAGGCTCCCAAAAAAGCCCACTGCCCGTCACTGACAGTTTACTGGGATTGGACTACTCCCCTCTCCAACAAACATACAAAATACATATACAAGCTCCCCATCCCGCACTGGCCACAGGACCATACAACAAACATACACCACTACTACTCCACCACCCTTCACTGGCCCCCAGGACCAGAAACATACAGTACATACAGTAATAGCTTCCCACCCTTCACTAGCCCCAGGACCATACAACATACAGTACATACTAATCTTGTGTTACCAGATGATCAAGATCTGTGTACCGATATGACAGTGTACTTATTGCAAGACATTTCTATGACACTTTATCATGTATGCTCTGTAGGATGTGTTACATGATTGTACCTGTTTTGCCGTAGAAGCCATTTTGACTATATCCTGAATGCGGTTGTCAAGAAAGTTCCAGGTATCCTGGAAATCTGGGGAGGAATCTTGAAGCATCACAAGCTCTGTAGTGTTATAGATGCCCGTCAGTGCTGCCCGTTTTGTGTACCAGTTCATCTACAAAAGACAGAGATTATATGTAGCAAGACAATGCGGTAGGTAAACTAAGTATAATGTGGCAGAATACAGCAACACAGTAGTGTTTATGGTAGTAGAAAATATAATAATCAATAAAAATACAAGGCAGATCAAAAGGGAGAGTTATAAGGAAAGATCAGCCGGTGGTAAAAAAAAAAAAAAAGCAGAGTTAACCTTGGAAGTGGCAGGCCGGGCATTTTTGGGGTGGTGATGAAAAGGAGAGAGGAAAGTGGGAGTGGAAGAGGTTCTATGATCAGCAGATGGTCCACTCACGTCTGTGGACCGGTCTCCAGCGTAGTACCAGATATCATCTACCAGGTTGGACAGGTGCTTCAGGCCGTCAGGGATGTTGTGAGGGAGGAGGAGGATGCTCATTGCCTGGGAGAAGCATTTAGATGGTGAAACCGTTCATCTCAAAAGGTGCAACAAAGTGATACTGATAACATAGGAGATGGTCATCTTCCATTGTCCCATAAGAGATAAATTATGTATTTTATGATGACAGGGAGCCCTGTTGATTAGATATAATGATCTATCAATCCGATCCTGAGAAATCATAATAATGTGATAATATGGCATTGGCATGTGTTGTATTTTCCTGGTCCTAAAGGCTGCATTACAGTAAAATTATGTAATTTTCTGAACTTAGCAGTTCCCCTCAAAAGTAGGGAAATACAACAACTTCTCCAATGTTGGCGTCCAATACTTTGCAAGAGGTAGCCTAGCGTTAACAATTGTTATAAACAAATATTTTGAAACAAAAGTTCATTCAAAATATCAACATTCACATTATAGTGTAGAAGTAGAACTACTGTTGTTTTTGTTGAAATATCAATAATCATTCCATGTGGCAACATTCTAAATTCATAAATTACAACTTTTGTAATTGTTCAGATGTGGGTGACCCAATAGCCTAAGCTGAGTGGTTAGGGCGCATACCACATGGGCTCAAATGCCTGACAGTGAGTCCCTGGTTAACCTCTATTTTTCCCGTCTCTCTACAGTCTACACCAGTGTTTCTCAAATAGGGGTACGCGGAGGTACTGCAGGGGGTACTCAAGATAATGCCCCCCAAAAAGAAAAATAGAAGTATAAATCACGATAAGAAGTATAAATAATGATACTATTATTCATTGTTAAATAATTAACTACAATTGAATTAGAAGGACACTTGGAGAGACTGATGGAGTAGTTGCCAACCCAAATTACATGGTACCAGGCAACTGGTATGTGTTTGAATGTTGTTTGTTATTGACATGAAAACTGGACTGAAATGTTATTGCCACAGTGTTGAAACTCTCACTCCCTTTTTAATTTCTTGTGATGTTATATTCTTGAAAAGGGGGGTTATCATATACTGCTAGCATTGTTGGTTTTAATTGCAGTTGGGAAAATATTGTTGTCGGTACTTGTACTTTGATTCAAAAATCAGCGAAAGGGGGTACTCAAGCCAAAAAAGATTGAGAACCACTGGTCTACACTGTACCTGTCACAAAGAAAGGCTAAAAAAAAGTACTTGTAAAGTACTCCCAAATATCCAGGAATTGAGCTAAAAGGGAGCGTGTCGATATTGCGACATAACATTTGTTCGATGTCACATTAGTTCAACACTGGTGAATGCTAACCTGGTGAAATGCTAACCTGGCAAATGCTACTATGCCTAAACCTAAGCTCAGTAAAACTATGCCTAAACCTAACCCTAAGTCAATGAAACGTAGAAATATCGAATATACCAAGCTCACTGTTCAAGACACCTTTTAATTGCATTCAGAGAATTTAAAAGGCACCCATGAGGTGGTCTGAATCAGAGAAGGTAGGAAATATAGATAACCCCAAAACGAACTATCCCTTTTACAGCTCCAGAGGCAAAGATTCAATTAAATAACTAAATTAACTGGTCTAGAGACTATACTAACACTCATGTCAAGGAGTGCTTTTGACATAAGAAAACATTAGATAAGATAATGCACTAGAACAATACTGTTGGATTAAGGGCGTCTACTAAGTGCCTAAATTGTAAATTGTGATGCATCATATTAAGACTATTATGCATCTCCACATTTAACCACCCTGTATTGTCATTATGCACAAAGTACCTGGGGCCAGGATTCAATGTATGGGATATACATCCTCAGTCTGGTCTCCACAGCATCTCTTAGAAATTCAGATGTCTCCTTTGGTCTACAACAGATTTTATAGTTAGCATATAATTCTTTAAACAAAGTAATTCATAATTTCAAGTGTGTGTGTGTGTGTGTGTGTGTGTGTGTGTGTGTGTGTGTGTGTGTGTGTGTGTGTGTGCATACTCAGCATGGCCCAGTTGGACCTGGTTGTGTTGTTCAGCCAATATTTCTGTCAGCTGTGAATTGCAGTGGGCAATGAAGTGCAAGACCAAGTCTCCAGCACCATTAGTGAACATACCAGAGGATGCAGAGGATAGGCCTAGGGTCTGGTGAACACAAACAAATACATGTTATTAGTTTACTTACAAAGATTACTTAAAATAGCATTATAGATCACGCAAACCATAAAACACCCATTTACAAAGCCCATTGATTCATTCACTGAGCTAACCTTAGCCTAAGACTGGGCGATATACTTCAAATCAATATCACAATTATTTCACCGAGCTAACCTTAGCCTAAGACTGGGCGATATACTTCAAAACAATATCACAATTATTTAAAACCTTTGCCATAATTAAGATTTTTTTTTAAATCGTGTTGATTCCTTGACATAAGAAAAAATAATTTACGGGGCGTCGGCTGGCCTACTGGTCCAGGCACATACCACATAATGCTCTGATGCCTGACAGCATGTCGCTGTTGATGGTTCGAGTCCCGATCCCGACGACCTTTCCTACGTGTCACTCCCTATTTCTCTCCCTATTTCTTGTCAGTCTACTGTCCTATCAATAAAGGCATAAAAGCCCCAAAACAAATAACAATAACAACGTCAACAACAAAACCTTGCTTCTCGATTATTCGATTATGAGTCGGTTATTGGTTCAAAATATATATATATATTTGTGAATTGCCCAGACATACCTCAGCCCCAGCAGCAATGGCTTCCATGGTCCATCCATGTTCTGGGACAAAATCCAGGGCAGCTGTTAAGATACGTCCTTGCAGTTGTTCCTCTGTCTCATATTCCTCTTCCTGCTCTCCACCCTGGTCTTGATAACTGTAAACATTCAACAAACTGCCATTATTAACTACAAGGTGACAGGGCAAAACATAAGCCTAAAAAGCACATAATCCATAATCATCGTTGTAAATATAAGAGCATCATTCTATATACATACCAGCAAGCAATGAATCATCAGATTGAAAATCATATCTGACCTATGATTATTCCCTGTATTATGATTCTGTTATTTTAGCTAACAGATCTCAATTTCTTTTCATACCTTTACCAGTTACCTTTACCAAGATTCCCTAATCAGGAGATAAGCGACCGTCACGTCGCATACACAAACTTTAGAAGGCAATCATAGCCAATCAGGAGGGAATATGGGAAATGGGACAGATCCATGTTGATGACATGACTTTAGAGATACTGTGTACCGCTTTGCGTGATTTTAGGCCAAAATCTGTAGGAGCAGTGTTCAAAAATGTGTTTTGCAAAGATCGGCCTGATGGTGGCGCTAGAAGAGGGCCATGTGAGAAATCAGGTTGTGATTTGCCAACCAAGGAGTGTGTGCACTGTTGTGAAGAAAAAAAGATTTGAGCCTTAAGGCAAAGCTCTCGGTCTACCAAGCAATCTTCGTTCCTACTCTCACCTATGGTCATGAAGTGTGGGTCATGACCGAAAGCATAAGGTCGCGGGTGCAAGCGGACAAAATGAGTTTCCTCAGACGGGATGCTGGTATCTCCCTTAGAGATAGGGTGAGAAGTTCAGTCACCCGAGAGAGACTTGGAGTAGAACAGTTACTGTATGTCCACAAATGTCACTGAGAGATGGACTGCATTTCAATTAAATGCAATTACAACACAGAATCACACACAGGTCCTGACCTAGTGTTTGGCCTGGAAGCCTCCTCAGGTGCTGGGTCTGCCGAGGCGGCCTCCTGGGAAGCTGTTGTGTCTTGTTCACCAGCGTGAGCTTGGTAGTGCTCATGGTAGGTTGTGGATGAGGGAGTAGCAGAGGATGAGGAGGACTCTGAGGTGGTCTTGTCGGCTTTGGATTCATCCTGAAGTCTCAGTGCTGAAGAGTACAGGCCTCTCCTCAGGTTGTTACATTGATGGGGTTTTGCTGTGGGTGCAGCCACCACTGCAAGAAATAAAGAAAGTCAATCTTGACAAGAGTTATGTGGCCATAGCCATATTATATAATAAATCAGCTTACTAAAACCCAAAAGACAAAATAAAATAGCTGCAATTATTCTTTTGCTGAAATGTAAAGTATATTTGCGAAAATATACTCAAATCTTTGCACATGAAAGCTGCCTTGCATGCATGTTTGTTGAGAGGGTATACGCCCCCATTTGTACCCACCCACTTGTTTGCAGGAACATGCCAAGTTTGCCAAAAATGCAAGTTTAAGGTTTACCGACTAAACTACATTAATTTTGTCTTTAGATTCACTGTATTCAGAAAGTTGCAGTTAACAGTAGCTGTTACCTAATCCTGTCCTTCATGCTCACCTTCCCTAACAACATGTCAAGTCAGTTGCAGTGACATTGGTCAGTGCAACCATGTTGCTCACAGAGAACAGTCGAGTCAAAGGCTGCATTTACCAGAACAATAAGCTATGCGCTTCCAAGGTGAATTAAACGGTACAAACACCCAGATCTTGCTTGTCTTACCACTGCCGAGCCCACGAAGCGTCCTTGCAACCCGCAGTCCTCTCAGCAGAGCCGCCATATCAGCTTGCTACACGCACTGATGTTTTCCTTGAACACGAAGCGTCATTTTTAAGCGACTTCAGTGTAAAGTAAAGTAAAGTAACTAAGTACATTTACTTAAGACTACTAATACAGTTTCTTGTGGTATTTGTACTTGAGTATTTCCAATGTACAGTTCTACTCCACTATTACATCAGAGGCTAATATTGAAGGCTACTTTTACTTACCAGTAACTTTATAGATTATCATTACAAAACATAAACTATTCAGCATGTCGGCCATTTGAAAATAGACAATCTACAAGCTCACGATTTTCATACATTTTGAACACAATAATGGGACATTCTGCAAAATGACTACTTTTACTTTTGGTACTTTAAGTACAATTTACTTGACACTTGACTTGAGTAAAGAATTTGAGTACTTTTCCACCACTGCAGTCGACTGCTGATGACGCCAGTGTAGGAGTGAGAGCTGCGTTCTGTTGGCGAATATGACATCCGGTGTAACTAGAGATAGCAAATATAAAGATCATACATTTATTTTAAAGAATACGATGTATGATTTTAAATTGCTTTACTGCTAAGAAAAAACTGTTTACCCAAAAACATAATTTGCGTTGTGTATGTTCGTTTAAATGCGTAATCTATATTTTCATTGAGCATATTGTAACGACCCAGCAAACGTTACAATATTATGACAAAATGGATACTCTTATTCTGAAGAGATCGACCCCCGGAAGTCTTATATTGGCCACCTTATATTCGCCAAAGAACATAGCTGTGCTGTGAGTGAGGTGAGGTGACCGACCCGGCGGATAGTCAGTAAGCTAAACAACACTATTTATATTGGACTAAACTCTAATTTATGAAAGCTGCTAAAATTGTATAATTCTCAAGTTTCCAAGTCTCACATCGTTGTCGTTGCTGTTGTTCGTTGTCGTGTCCGTGCGCCCGTATTCGTCTGGCGAAAACATGTATTTCATCATGATATGAAATTGTTGTTGAGCATTTATTTCTGCGTCACGCTGTCGTTACACACACACACACACACACACACACACACACACACACACACACACACACACACACACACACACACACACACACACACACACACACACACGTAATATTCTGTATTCTGTAGTGTAGGACATCAGCAACACAAACAGAAGTATATTTGCTGAGCTGGGGGTGAATGGCCTTTCATCCACTGGTTCTCAAAGTGGGGTCCGGGGACCCCCTGGGGTCCTTGAGGGAGTTCCAGGGGGTCCCCAGCTAAATTATAGTTGGATAGGAACTAAATGGACCCTTATTATTGGGTATGTAACTCAGAGAAGGCCCCTAACTGGTCAATTTTGTTCCATAAAGTGTAGGCCTATGTGTACATTCTCAGAGAATGACTAGAGATATACAATTATTCTCTTATGGGGGTCACTGGCATTTCTTTTCAAATGGGGGTCCGCAGGCTAATAAGTGTCAATTTGGGGGTCCTTGACATGAAAAGGTTTGAGAACCACTGCTGTAGGACATACAGCAACACAAACAGCTATTTGCTGTGCTGGGGGTGAATGACCTTTAATCAATCTTCTGATATGTGTTATTACTGTTACCATAGGGTGGATCATCTCATGCCTGGGTTGATTGATTGATTGATTGAATGATTGATTGATTGACTGAAGACTTTATTAGAGTTTGCATAGGAAAAGGTATAGTTTCATGACAGTACAGTTCACTGTCAAGCTTTTGAGCTTGTTTCAATTGTGGTCCTTTTTAACTCGTATAACATGACAGAATGACAGACAAATGGAAGAGAGATAAAGAAGACTTGTTAGTTGTTTGTGTAACTACATTCATCAGTACTAATTAAAATGACAGGCCATTGCTGACATTACAGTGCTCACTGACTGTACTGTCTAACACTGCATGCATACATTTTATGTACATTATAATATATCAAAATATACCCTACCCTGCTAGGAGACCATGGCGGACCACCTTGGCATCAAAGAGGGAGATAAGGTGATGTTCGTGTGGACTCAGCCCTCTTCACCCGTTGCCTTAAAAGACTTGGTAGAAGGTCTGGGTACTCTAGTTGGAGCAGAGGGCACAGTGTCAGTGGAGAACATAGAGAGAATATCGCTGTGTGAGTACCTTGTTATTGATTTTTGGTGTGTTTTTGTGGGTAATACCCTTTTAGAAATAAAAATATTTTGTTCACCAATGTGACTTGAATAGAAGATCACTTGTTGCAGTACCCAGTGCTAACAAGCCTGTTTTTTAATGAAAGCAGTAGTGCGGGAAGGGGGGCTGTGGCTGTACATGTAAGTTGTAACTGCGGGCTGTCCAGTTACAGTACATGTAAACCCAGCAACAGCATCTTTCCTTGCGTTTCCAGAAGTTATTTTTCTTCAGCACTAGGGGTACCGTAACCCACCACAGACTGCAAGGCATTGGTGATCTGTAAAAAATGACACCCAATGAAGTGAAGTGAGCGGTGGTCGTGCTTGCATAACGTCTTCAATTGGTAATTGGTGATGTAATACAGGCTACACACACGCACATTGCTATGGCAAAACGCTGAGGAAAAAGACTAGGATATAAGTCCTAGACTTATATCCTAGGACTTATATCCTAGTATTTTTCCTCAGCACACACACACATATTGCTATGGCAAAACGCTGAGGAAAAGTGGCTACTGGCTACAGATAATTGGTGAAGTAATATGATGTAATATGGCTACGCACACACACATATTGCTATGGCAAAACGCTGAGGAAAACACATTGCTATGGCAAAACGCTGAGGAAAGGTGGCTACAGACACACGCACAGCCACTCTTGGGAGCGGTTTACCACCGCTCAAAAATCACCCAAAAACAAATAAAACCCGTCAAAATCTTCCACGCCTTATTGCAGGGCGGGTGACTGACTTTTTCGATGTACCTCAGAGTCAATCAGCTGAATGAACTCTCTCTCTTCTTGAACTCTACTCTTCTCAGCCAAACATGCAGCATCCACTTTTGATTGGGTACTGTCGTGCATCCTTGCCGACAGTTACTTCATCCACAGCTCAGAGACTCTAGAGGAAATGGCCAGAGTTCTCAAGCCTGGTGGAAAACTAGTTCTGGAGGAGCCGGTCACAGGTGAGAGTAATGGTGGAGTAAGAAAACAGACTTACCGACTTAAATGGGGGTACATGTTATATTATTTGTTTAAAAACAGGTGTTAAATAGATCAATATTCTGATATAGTAATCAGCATTTGTTTAGTAGTAGGGAGTCTAGGGACCTGCCTGTCTCTCAAGCTCTTTAGTAAACGTAAAATGAATTTTCATGTCGGGATACAAATGTAATTGAATCGGGAGAGAAAAAACTAGTGACATTGGAAGTGATGAGGGGGGAAAAGCAGAACTTGAACACTATAAACACTGATAAATGGGTTCTCTCTCCTGATTGGATAGAATTGGTGACCCACCTAAATTGTATTTTGTTTATTAGACAGCTCAAGAGAAAGAGTAACTCTCTATAGCATGCATTACTACATTGTTAACGAAGGGCCGTCACAGAGTAGGCAGAGCAATTGCAATATGGTGGACTCTTCACGGTACAGTGTAGGTCCTGGTGTGACTGACAGACTATTCAAGCTTCTCCTCTACTTCTCTCTGTCCCAGAGAGTGTTGGCCAGAGTGTGAGGACTGCTGAAAAATTGACATCAGCTCTGAAGTTGTCCGGTTTGATGTCTGTTACGGAGGTGAGTACATAATCTCTTTTGACTAGGTCCTCTCCAATATTGTTTATTCAAATGATTTAGCTTTGTGCTGTGAACAATATATATATAATAACAAGACACACCAGTGGACAACATCTCACTTTCATATTAAAACATTAATTTAGATAGACTTCTATTCTGCTTCCACCTCCATCCAGTTGAGTAAGGGAACACTGTCCCCGGATGTAATAAGCTCCTTCAGGAGTTCCACAGATTACCAAGGAAACTCGCTGACCAGGGTCCGTATATGCTCTTCCAAGCCTTCCTATGAGGTGGGATCTTCCTCTCAACTCAAACTGTCGTTTGGGAAAAAGAAACCCGTTAAACCAGGTACGATTTAACGATGATGCCCATGGCTCCTCACACATTTCGTAGAATATTCGGTGAACTTGCCCGATCGAGATAGAACTTTGACTACCATACAGCTAGTAATTTTCAGGCTGAGCTGAAGGCAAATCATCGTTAATAGTTTGGTGGACAGAGTGGTATGCTCCTTCATTGATTTATTTGTTCCTGTTGGTTCATGTGTAATGTATATCCATTGCTGTTGTTTTAGCTCTAGATCCCAATGCTGCAAAGATGTGGACCCTATCAGCATTGGACATGGATGATGATGATGTGGTGAGTTAATTATCTATACTTAATACCGTACTGTATACTGTAGACTCTATAGACATGTAAAGTAACATTAAATGACATGCACATTAAATAGGTCTGGTGTGGACTAGGGCAGTCACGATTAATACACTGTGGACTAGCCTGGCTCCAGCCAATAGACCCGCCCACTCTCTGAGTGAACTGCATCTCTTGGTCTGGATGTGTCATATGACGTGTCTCTTGCTACCGAAAGCTTCTCAAACCGACCGAAACCGACCAATGAAATCAATGCAATGCGGAGGAGGGGCGCGTCTAACTTTAGAAAATCAACAGAAACAGTGGAGGGAGGGGTGGCTGCGTGGCTCACCAGAGTTCTTAATTGCTCCCTTTGAACTTCAAAAGGGCTCCGAACTGCAGTCATTGATTGAGCCATACAAGTGTCGAATAGCTCGTTAGTGATTCTCTCTAATCAATGAAACATCAAAGACAATGACCTGTTTGGTGCATGTCATTGAGGGGAGGGGGAGGAGGGAATGCTTTGTGTGCAAAAGTCAAACACAACCCCTCCCACCAGATCTCTTGTGATTGGGAATTTCAAATTTTAAATCCCCTCCCCTTTTCAATCAAATAGAATGGAGACAGGTTCAGACTCAAGCCCCAGCGTAGAGTCTGAAATCAGGCTAACTGTGGACTGTCACCTACAAGGTCTTCAAGAATGAAATGATTACTTCACCCATTTCAGACTTTTTCTTCATATAATTGGTTTCCTCCGCCATCGGTGTATGAATGTGTGTGTGAATGGGGTATTGTAATGCACAATCTCTGTAAAGCACCTTTGATAAAGGCGCTATATAAATGCACCATTTACCAGGGAGTAGCGTTCTCTGTGATGTCACCTCCAACCAGCAAGTGCGACCTGATAGAAGGAACAAGTTGGCACAGACGGATAATGGATGGCATTTTATAGCGCTTTTTCTAAGCAAGTTGCGAACTCAAAGCGTTTTACAATGGTCCATTAATTCATACATTGGGAAGTGAAGCAGCGAACAGTCGACGCCAGCGTCCTCACTTCCCACATTAACACACCAATGGTGGCAACTGGCAAGCTAACACCATTAGAGTCAATGTGGGGTTCAGTGTCTTGCCCAAGGACACTTCGACATGACAGGAGGAGCCGGGATTCGAACCACCGACCCACGGATCATTGGGGTCCATGGCATTGGTCCTACAGCCCATTATTCCGAAACTGGTGAATGCTGACCTGGTGAATTCTAACCCTAACCCTAAACCTAACCCTAACCAATGTAGGACTAATGAGCTTTCGGCTTATGGGCAGTTCCCGGATCATTGGACAACCGGCTCCACCTCCACTTGCGTGCTCTGCTGGTCGCAAGTAGGGTTCGGAAAGTGACACGAATTACCAACCATATTTGACTGAGTGCACAAGGTGCAAGTTGGCTCTACAGAGTGCAGTGTAGTTATAAGATTGCACCATTTCTGTCTACTCACTCTGTGTCTCAGGGTTTATGCCAGTTTGTTCTTTCTTCACCCATTTTCAGGATCTGCTAGACTCAGATGCTCTGCTAGATGATGAAGACCTGAAGAAGCCTGACCCTACCTCTCTCAGAGCACCAGCATGTGGACCGAAGTCCACGAGTAAGAAAGCCTGTAAGAATTGGTGAGTATACCACCATTAAATACAGTGCTGTCTCTTCCCTGAACTCCCATCTGAAGAAAAGGCTCCATCCTGTAGTAGCCTTATGGGCTAGTATAATTTTTCCATTGCCCTAAATTTGTGAGCTCGAGTCCAACCCAGCCCGACAGAGTGTCAGCCCAAGATCGACCCAAAGCCAGATACATAATTGACAATTGGAGCCCGACCCAGCCCGCAGCCCGGCATTTTAATAAACAAGCTTAATCGATGCTGCTGCAGCCTTTTTTCCTCATTAAATATTGGTGATTTGTTAAGAACAGAGTCATTCTACCCTTTTCCAACTGTCTATTAAAAGAAACAGGTAACTACACAACCAACACTGGCAAGGACCAGTGTCCTTGCCCTTTATTGTGTGTGGCCCTAGTGAGAACTGCATAACTTTCCCCTATGTCTATGCCTCAGCAGTCAGCACACATAATAATAGTCCACTGACATTATTACTGTTTTTGTAGCTCATGTGGTTTTGCTGAGGAGTTGGAAGGGAAGAATGCTGGAGCCAAGAAGGCCAACCTTCCAAAGTCTTCCTGTGGAAGTGTGAGTAGCTTTCTTTGAGTTGGCAGAAAAGAGATAACTTTGTGTTAAACGTCAACCAACCCTCTTGTGACAATACTATAACATAAAATTACAATGACTAATGGATTTTTCCATTATCTCACCTGGTGGTAATTTTCCAACCCTAAATATACAGCATTGAGTCCCTTCTGAGACAGTTACTAAGCAATAATTTAGTGATATTCTCTGACATTCATTAATATTAAACAGACTTTTTCATAATTTACTAATATTTTTCATTTTCAGTGTTACCTGGGTGATGCTTTCCGTTGTGCCAGTTGCCCATATGCGGGCATGCCAGCATTCAAACCTGGGGAGAAGATTGTGTTGGACAACAAGACCCTAAATGATGCCTAAGAACTATCTTGATACTCCAACACATCACATTGAGTTACATTCCATCCACCTTTATAAAGCCCCAAAATCCCTATAAACCCACATCAACCATATTCCTCCTGCAAGACTATTGTTTTGAAAGATGTGTGAGTAAGAGATCACCAACTTCAATCACCTCGTTCCCCCAGTTAGTGGGTAGTGGTCATGCTCATGTGTTGTCTGTACAAGTTGAATTGAGTCATTCTTGCGCTTATGCTTCGGCGACAACTTGAAATTTCAGTTTTTTATTTTTGTCAAAACAGACTAGATGCAGAGATTGGCACAGTGCAGGCATGGTGTGGAAGGTTCAATCAAACATTATCTGATGCAGTGTTATTCCTGTTTGATTCTTGATTTTGGCAATTGTGAAAATGTATAATTACTAGGTAGTTATGACTGAAAGCAGCCACGTTTCTGGCTTTAAAGGGGAGGACCACCCATTTTCCACATTGAACTATGTCATTAATATACCTTTGAGTTATGTGGAAATAAGAAAAAAGTACCCCCTTCTGTGTTGCCTAGAACTGGAGGATTGATTAGAGTTCAGCTTGCAAAATACACCGTGATGTCAACCCTTATTTCCACATAACTCAAGGTATATTAATGACATAGTTCAATGTTGAAAATGGGTGGTTCTCCCCTTTAAGTGTGATTAGCAATACATTCTCAACTATGTAATAATCTCTATATAAGGCAGCACATATTGTCCACACAAATCTTTTGAGTAGTTTCTATGTATAGATAGATACATGATCAAGTGAGATGATTGTTTTGTTAACAGATTAAATAAAAGTTGTTTACAGGAATGTTATTTATTTCACTGGTGTCAGGTTAATAAATCAAATAAAAAAATCTTAATTCACATACAACACACCACTCCATAAAATCAATTATTTTTATGTTATGAAATTACCTCAAAACATCTTTAAACATGTTTTGAGGCAATGTATTCCCATTTCCAATCTGACTCTCCCAGCAGAGTATACCTGTATTACTGAGTTTTGCCAACTGAAAGAAAACGAATAAAAACATTTTTTTATGTTAACAAAGTTCACGTCTGCTTCTGTTACCAGAAAACGTTGAAATATGAATGGTTCTACAGTACTGTCAGGAGTAGTAAGAAATGTTTCCTTTCTGCTTGTTTCAAGGCTGATTCTGTTACCAGAAAACAGTTAAGTATAAATTGTTCGGCAGTACTGTCAGAAGTAAGGTGACAATCTTTGAATCTGTGTTCTCTGTAAATAGCCAAGCTAGCAAACTAAAGAGCTCCATGAGTAAATGCTAGTTTAACTAGCCTTTGTGAATTGAATCAACTGCATGGCCTCAAATGTTAAAACTATGTTCTGGATTACACAGACATCGGTCAACAGGGTTGTGAAACGGTTTCCCCCTTCTCTCTTTCACTGGCTCCAGTTTTTGCCGGTGCAGTGACGTGACGTTATCCGATGAATTTGCTGTCATAGCTATGAGGTGTGGCCATTGCATTAGTAAGTTGGGGACGATGGGATTAAAGGTCTGCTTTTACATGGATCGTTTTGTATTCCCAAATGATGCCAACCAAAGGCTTACAGTGAGATGATCACAGATTGCAGTCAAGTGTTAAGTATAAGCAGTGGCAACTGGAGAACGGCATCTGGTCTGTGTCCATCTCCAATTTAGGACTCATCATGACTCTACGGTGAAATCCATTTTGATATCTCCTAAACTGGGTTCAAAGGTGAAGCTGTAAGACACTCCAGCGCTCCCGTCCCCTAAGCTCTCCCACGGTGACCTGAAGAAGAAGACACCCTGTCTTCTGTGCCGGCTCCACTCACAGGCACCCTGTGGAGCAGGAACAGAAAGTTAGAGTAAGGCATCGGTTACATGATAAATAATATACAGTATGGGTATTAATGTTCCTTGGATGAAAATAATGTCTCTACCGGAACAGGCTTGGTACATGAGCAACTGTGGCCCCATATACACGAATACAATACAGTCTTTTACTGTACAGACGGAATCGTCTCAAGAAATGTGTGTGCCCACATGAAACCACTGAGAACGACAAGACTGTCTCCAGAAAGCACCAAAACCACTGCAGTATATATGCCAGGCCTGTGAGTGGCACTGTAAAGCTGCCACAAAGCAAGCAAAAAAAAAAGAGAGCGATGTTATTTTTTTGCCTTCCTTTTCATCATTTCCACTTCTTGCTGACGGTGGTAGAGTGGGAGGGAGGAGTACACTTGGCAGTAAAAGCCCTATCGTGCTCACTCAGTAGCGCAAACGCAACATGTTCAATGTTGTTGGAGGGGCGCGTGTGGGTTAGAGGGAGCTGCAATGTCAGTTTCAGGAATTATGCGTATTCGGCTGTACACACGGAGACGCGAAGCTGGCGTCTTCAGATTGATTCACTCTGGGAGCCGGTTTCAAAGATGTGCGTATTCTGGCACCCAAGACGTTGGCTCCGTGGGGCAGAAAGGTCTAAAAACTATTAAGAACTTGTGCGGATTCACCTAAATTCGTCAAGCGTTTGTAATGCTGAAATGAACTCGGGAAGACTGGGCTGCAGTGTTAATATTACCTGTTCACTGATAGGTCCAGTCAGACCCATGCTGACCGTGATGTCATCATTCAGCTGGTACTCCATCCACAGTGCAACCCCATGACAGCAACCACTCCTGAAACAGACCAGAACAGACCAGTCCTCAAACTTTTCTTTACTTCTTTTGTTTTTACATAATGTAGTCCCTTTAGTCGATAAGTACATGTATGGACCCACATTTTGTGTGAGAGAGTAAAAAACATTTTAGTGAAATTAAACCTTTTGCCATTTTAATGGGTCATGGCAGCAGCTTAAATCCCCAGAGCCATAGCCATTAGTCAAGACAGGATGGAGGTTTATCCCACCACAGCCATAGTCACAGCAGGAAGAATACTATAACACCAAAGCCATTGTCTAGACAAAAAATGTGTTGTTTTACAGTAAATGCTCTTACATAATTAATTAATTAATTCAAACCTTTATTTATTCTCAAAAGACATTGAGGTTGCCCTCATTTGCAGTGTCGTCGAGATACATCACAGTACAATTTCATTTTCACATTATTTACATGATAAAACAAACAAAACAAACTTTCCCCTATCAAGTGATACAACTAAGGCTGTAACCGAACGTTCGTAGGTTCGAAGAATGCGGCGCTGACGATCGAATTAATTCGATCGTCCGTTCGGAAAACCCCCCCTGAAGTTCAAATCCTTAAAACAGGGATAGATTACAGCCTTAGATAAAGCAGTTGCAGACACTTGTGGCCTGTGGGTAGGTCTGCAATCAAAGATTTAAATTGACCGTATGTTATGGGAGAACACCATAATTACATTATTTTGTTATTGTTTAATTATATTTTGATTCTTTAAAAAAAAAAGTTTGAGTTGACTTTGTGTATACATAAAGGTGCCTTTCAATTCTCCGTACCTTATGAAGGGGAGCAATCCCTGACTGCAGACTTTCTGTTGAGGGACACACTGTGTGAAGTCAAAGGTCATGACCGCTTTGGTCTGGGTCAGAGCACGGCAGGGGTACTCCCACAGGGGGTGGGGCTCCGACTCACTGGACTCACGAAAGTCCAGAGATTTCTGAAGAGAGATGCAATGCATGGTGGGAGGGGAGACGTAAAAAGATACAAATATAGAGTGAAATAGACGTTAGATTATGATATGATTTCAGAAATAAATGTGTGCGGAAAGGGAACTTTAACAGTTATATTGTTCACTTAAACCAATTTTCTTTTTACGTAAAACGAATTGCAAAAATAGCAAATCGGCTGTTAAAAATAAATAAAATAGGGTGAGAATATCCTTTTTGGATTGCGTGCACATAACAATTCTACCACAGAACAGATATATTATCACTAAAATCACTGGATGTAACCTGACAACTGACAGGGAGTGGATTTACCTGAACCATCTCATCCATGGGTCTGACATCAAAGCCCTCACATGTCCCACATGGTGCCCTTATCCTCCATAGATCCTAAAAGAAATGTTCAAGGTGGAAAGGTTACGCCATCATGCTACCACGCAGTTCTGTGTGTATAAGGTACAGAGATGATTGGGAGGTCATTTTTGTGCCACCTACTGGTGACTGGTGATTCTGATTCTAATGTGTGAAGTGGCAGTGTTTTATAAAAAAGAAAATAATTTTCAAATATGAGGTATTAGCCTGACAAAACACTCAAATTGGCATTTGCAGAAGTCTCGGTCTCTACCTGGAATTCCACTGCCACCATGTGGAGGGTTGCAGCACAGGGAAGGATGGTAGCAGTGGGCTGTAGAAGTCCCACCAGGGCAGTCCGACAGTACCAGAAGAACAGGGAGTGCCATGGTAAGAGGCTGGTGCTGAAGTAGGGTTCACCCAGCAGTACTGAGATCTACAGGACAGATGCCACACAGGATTGTAAAGAGGCTGGTGCTGAAGTAGGGTTCACCCAGCAGTACTGAGATCTACAGGACAGATGCCAAACAGGATTGTGGTAAATTGTAATGAGGGGAATAATGTATGACAGAATATCTTATATTAGGCCTAGAATTATTGAATGCTTTAACCAGTGAAAAATAGCAGATCTACAAGCTCATAGCGCACGACAGTGTGAGCTTTTTGAAAAAGTCGTGAAAATGTGTGCAAATCTTTGAATATATGTATTTTCAAAGCGAACGTTTGTAACTCAAATTTTGCTTCTGGGTGGTCCCTGGAACTAGATATTTTGAGATGCAGGTCTTTTCACATGAAAAGGTTTGAGCACCACTGACACAGTAGTCTCTCAAGAACAGACTAACTGAGCCCCAGTTAAGTGAAAAGGACCTTTTCTTTGACGATGGCTGGCCAGATTGCTGACAAAAAACCTTAGAAGGATTCAAAAGACACTTATAGAATCGGGTCAAAATTCTAATTTTCACGATTTTTCAAAAATAGCAGAGCTTGTATATCTGCTATTTTTCAATAGTTAAAGCATAAAATAATGATACACAATAATGTGTACCCGTTCTAAATGGGTTAATAAATATTTGGTGGGTTCATTTTTTATCCCAAAGACAATCATGGTCCCCTCCAGACGTACCTGTTCTCCTCCTAAGTCACTACTGGTCAACTGCTCAGGTGTGGTGTCTAGCAGCTGAACCCCTCCTTTCATGGAGTTAGCTTCTAACACCTGAAGAATACATAACATATTAGTGTAAGAAGGACCTTTTGAGTTCGCCTGTATTTTGTAACTTTTCCCCCCAACATTGTTTAGTTAATAACATTACTCAATCGATTTAAACGATTTAATAAACCATGTCTATGATCTTTCCTGAATTATGCTTGGAAAATATAATTATTTCCTTTACCAAAATCATCCTATATCAACACACACAACATATAAGTCATACACATATTTGCCAGAGCCAAAGTTAGTATGTAAGAGAGAACAGTTTTAGTGTTTGGTTACTCAAACCACATTCATCTTTGATAGTAATTTAATTATGATTTACCTGTTCAATAACCTGTTTGGACATTCTAGAATGTTCCAAACTGTAAACCTGAATGGACAAACATAGGTACAATTTAGTGATCGGTCATAGTGAATTCAGATGTCAAATAAGCCAAACAGCCATTCAGATATGTAGATCATTCAGATAAAACAAAGTAAAACACTTCTGTGTTGGATACCTTCTTGGCTCCAAGCATGTGAGCGAAGACAGGGAGGAGGCTCCCATCACTGACTCCTAGACACACACTGTCTGTCTTTAACACCTGGAAGTGATACAAACCAAACCATATCAATAACACATTCACTAACACTAAGGCACTAAAGCCTTATAGTTTTGGATGACAAAAGTACAAATGCTGCTTAACATAGAACCACAGACATCTGTCACTTACGCTGCGTAGTGCACTGACATAGCTCTCTGTACGGTGCTGGTCATTAAGCTCCCCAAATCGTGGCCGTGTCCACACCAAGTGGGCCTGGCAGGTACAACAGGGTCGACATGGAGGTGCGTCAGTGTTTGTGTCCTCTTGGCTGAGAGGATTATCAACCAAAGGGTCAAAAAGCTTAGTTAAAACAGACAGCAAAAATAACTAGGCCAAGTTCACTCATTCCTCTAAAGGTCTAGAATGATGTTTTGGTAAGGTGCGAAGCCCATACAACATTTCTAAGACAATATGGAGTACTGTATGAATCTCAGTGTTTCAAGGAGCATGTGACGGTTTCATTGTGTGCAGTGTGGTGCACCTGTTTGACTGGAGGCTGTACCACAGGCTGTAATCATCATGGCAGACGGTGAGAGCCACCTCTTCTCCCTCTGTCACCCTCCTCTCTGTAGGCAGGAAGTAGACACTCTGCATCCAGTGGTCACGCCACTGAAAAAACAAAACAAAAAAAAACATCACATCCACAAGTTTCCAACATCCCATTGTGCATTGCGCAGAAGGTGGGCGGCAGTTCCAGCCCAGCAGCCGAGTGTGATTTACAAGCTCACGACGGTTGCATCTGCGATGTGACGTGAGCTTGTATGTCAGCTGTTCTCCGGATGTGTCCCACACATAATTCTACAGTAAATTCCCAAGGAAACAGGTGGATAGACATACATTGGGATTAATGGTACCCCAAATGTACGGGATAGTAGGCAGTAAAGACAATTACATTACATTAGGATGACATCAGTGATGGTAAAATATGACACCAGAAACACTGATAACATTCAGTAATTAAAAAAAAAAAAAACGTTATCATTCAATTTAAGCTGTCATGCAATATAATATACTATACAGTATATTGCAGTGGTTCTCCAACCTTTTTGGCCTCAGTACCCCCTTATACTGATTTATAAAGCTCAATATCCCCTTCCCCTGACTACAGCGTTTTGCTTCGAAAAAAGTTCATTAAAAGTCCAGTTCCAATGCCAATATGTTCAAAATAAACAAATAAACATTGCTTTCTAGTTGCACTAGTTAGGTTATTGAAGTAATTTGGTTTAAAGTGATCCCTGACTAATACCACAAATATGCCTCAATACATTATAATTGTCCTCTATAACTACAATGTAAAATTAAAAACACCTCAATTATTTTATTTCTTCTAGAAATAGCTAATCTTTCACTCAATAGGGGAAATGCCCGTCGCAAGTTGATGATGTCATAAATGTCAATTGTGATCTATCCCTATGGAATTTATGGCATGCATGTGAAAATAAAAACAAACTTAATACTTCCTATGGTTAATATGAGCATCAAATCAATATTTCAAATGTGTTTTGTTTTTTTGCACATGCATGCCATAAAAATTACACATGACATTTATGACATCATCAACTTGCGACAGGCATTTCCCCTACTGAGTGAAAGATTAGCTATTTCTAGAAGAAATAAAATATTTAACGTGTTTTTAATTTTACATTGTAGTTATAGAGGACAATTATAATGTATTAAGACATATTTGTCGTATTAGTCAGGGATCACTTTAACAACTTACATATGAGCAGGTTCACACGAAGTCTGTCAATGTCTTATCATTAACCATAACAGTAAAATACATATTTCCATTTAAAAAGAAAACATTCTCATGTATCCCCTGCAGTACCCCCTTTTGAGAAACACTGGTATATTATTGCATACAGATACAAAAAATAATAATATTGTATAAAAAAGCAGCAGATGAGTGGTCTCGTGTAATATTATAATATTTTGAGAAATGTATTTTAGATTTGCATGAACTCAACTGTATGCCATACAAATTCAAACAAAAAAGGGTTTAATTTTCACTGCATGCGTAATATTCTAGATACATTGTGCATGCAGTGAAATATTCAAACCCTATCATATATTATATGAAAGTTAAAATGTTTTAATCATATTACAATATTCTAATTATTTTAGATGGATCTGTATATATAGGCTATGTTTTCCAGGTAAACACAACACCACGGTATCAAGACACAAACTAACCGGAGCCGTCTGAGCATCTGGGTAGGTCCAGCTGGGAGCCATGGAGCAGACGATGGTTCCGCTAGGGTCCATGTCGATGTCCCACCAGGATATGACCACCTGCGCCCGCCCGCTGGACTGAGCCAAGAACCGGGAAGAGTACGTTTGAGGAGCGCTGCTCACTGGCTTACTGAAGTCCACACTGACAAGAATAGTGTAAAAAATATGTTTTTGGTGATAGAAAACATGTTGGAAACCAAAGAAATAGCACAAAGTTTAGCAATCTGTGATTCTGTGTGTGTATTACAATGGAAGTAGACATCGGGTACAGACGTACAACTGGAAGCATAATCAATACTTTGCTTTCTCAGGCCACGTTTACTCGACAACGGTCTGTAGAGAGAACGCAACATGTCAATGCGTTCTCACATTTTAATCCAGTGTTCAGATCGAGACTGAAAACGATGTAGTGTACACATCAGGTCGCTAGGTGGGAGTGACCCGCTATCTGGAAGTGTGTGACATCATGTCCTTACATAATGGCAGCGTATGCTCCACTGCGCTCCACTGCTGTCGGCTTTGCAGCGTCAGTCATTACATCACACATTTTGCGGTTTCCCTGTAACTCGCCCGTTTAGATGGAAACGCAAGGGGGATCGTTTCACAGATTTTCACTCAAAAATCCGGATTTACCATCTTCCGTTTTCAACCCCCAAAAATGCTGTATGAACAGGAGACACATCCGACATTTCATTTTGCGGTTTTCTCGTGGAAACGGCATAGTATAAACGGGGCCTGTTGTCGAGGAAATGAGCATTATGCGTGACGTCAACGGCATGACGTCACCTTCGACTATAAATGTCACTGAAGACAAGAGATTAGCAGTAGATAATCACTCAACAATTTAGAGTTTAAGACAGATTCTACGATGTACTAATTAGGTTAGTTTATTTATAAGATTAGAATCTCATCATTTACCATATTACTTTTACCTTATTTACCAGAAGAACTTAAAACCGAAGACTACTTTAGTAAATTGAATTGAAAAGGGGCTTTAACTTTATCATCAGTTTAAAGTTATTCAAAGTCTAGGCATTGGCCCCTGACTTCTATATTACCAGATTCAAGTGAGTTACTATTACCAGCGACCTCACCTTACCTAAATACAGTCCACCTATTTTCTATTACTTTACCATACCAATACCTTATTTCCCTTTCAGGGCCTCAGTCTCTCACCTGAACATGGTGCAGAGAGGACCCAGGGGGGTGAAGCTGTCAGGGGTCACTTGACTCAGCTGGATGTCACAGACTGAATGGGCCCCAGCGCAGGAGGCCACTGTGGAGGGGGGCACCAACCTCCTGTTCTCCACCGCTATGGGCTGCAGCTGAGCCCAGCTCCACAACAGCTCTGACTCAACCAGCTGGGCATAGATGGTAGCCCGGTGGGGCACAGCCTCACAGCCCTCCTATGGGGGAGAGGATATGTTAACAATTAAGCATATGAACTCTAAAAGAAGGAATTTATGAATATTTCCAGATTTGAGAGAAACTGTAATTAAATATGTCATGTATACATCACTTCAAATGATAAGACAGTGCCATCATAAACAAAACATACAAAATCACAAATTATGACTCATTCTCAACTCTTTTTTTCCTTCATGTAGACCAGTGGTTCTCAACCTTAGGCTCAGGCCCCCCAGGGGGGTCCCCAAATTATTTAGGGGGGTCCTCATATGATTAACTTAATGTGCAACATTGTTTGCTCACTGAACAGTAAACAGACCAACATAAAGTGTAAGTGCATAGAGGGTATGCACATTTCTAAAGTGACAATTTAAGGACCTTTTAATACCTCTAAAATGACAAATTAAACATTGGCTAAATTGTCTGATATTAGAGGCAGAAATTGTGAAAATAGCCGATCTACATGCTCACAACGCCTTGCGTTATAGAACTCTTAGTGCTCGTAGGGTGGGGGGTCCCCAGTTCAAATATGATTTTTTGGGGGTCGCGGCCTGAAAAGGTTGAGAACCACTGATGCAGACAGACAGACAGACAGACAGACAGACAGACAGACAGACAGACAGACCAACAGACAGACAGACAGACAGACACATACTTGAACCAGGTGCTGGTGGGCATGTTCATAACTGGGTAGAGCTCCTTCTCCTATCAGTTCAGTATCAAACAGTTCTGTGACCAGGATGTTGGCTCTCGTTTGCATGTCTCCATCTGTGATCAGTCACAAATACAACACATATTTCATCATTGCTGTTGGGAGGAACATTATATATTCAAAACAGTTACTTTTCAGGAAACCGAAAGAATAATTAGCTAATACTGTTCATTGGTTAAATATAAATATGTATAAAACCCATAGACATAGACATGACTACTTTCAAACTGGGGTATTTATTTTTGGGCATGTTATTATAGGCAGTAAAAGTAAAAATAATAATAATAATACAATTCTGAATTGAAAGTGTGTACATGTGCACATTTATGTTGACTCTGACCTGGCCCCACAGTGACTTCAGTGGAGTGTTTGTTGATAATCTTGATTTTGTCAGAGAATCCATTTTTCTCCACAATGCACTGGGCCGCCTCAGCCATGGGCTTGAACACCTGGAGACAACATTAGCCATGCGTTTATACAGTTGATGAAGGTGAGCTGACACAGAATCAAACATGACATGACATCAGGGACGTGCAGAGAATGTTAGAGAGGCAGGGGCTAAAATGCCTAAAGGGCGTTTTGGTGGAAATATCGAAAATAGCAGACCTCCAAGCTCGCAACGCGTTGCAGAGCTTGGAGGTCGGCCAATTTAGGTGCTTGATACCACGCTGAACTAAACATAATCAAGTCAATACTGGAGTATAATGGCGTAATGTTATGGATTTCAGGTATGTCATGGAAAGGAGGCATTTGCATTTCTTTCACCATAGTAAAAACTGCCTTCACTGCACTTTGTACAGACATATAAAGGGGCAGGGGCTCAAGCCCCCTTTGATGTCTATGTATGCACGTGCCTTCATGACATACCGTATGAACAGTCATTGCTAAGACCACTGATCCATCAGCAACACCTCCAACACAAGACGACTAGGCTCACCTCCACAGCATAACAGAAGTCAGCCCCGGCAGTGAGCGCCATCATGGAGAGTAGACCTGTTCCTGTCCCAATGTCTAGAACAATGACTCTCTCACCCCGTGCCTTGACTCTGGAGACGGCTGCCCGGATTCCCTGGTAATACTTCACATTCTGGAAGAGAGAGAATTTTTTTTTTTTTTTCATTTTCTCCCTAATACCCCATATCTCTGAAAAGCTTAACAATATACTGTATTTTAATGGCAGTTTATAGTGAATTTTAGGAGAATCTGTGGATAACAATAACTGAGGGAGGATGTGATATAGATAGAAGACCAACACTCACCCTATCATGATCATGCAACATATCTGCATAACAGGACCTGAAAGACAGATTTTCTATCATCAGAAATTGAAAACCGTTAATGAGCAACCGCTCGCTCAGGTCTGAAGTAAGTATACATGTGGATGTTCAAAACATGCATACTCGAGTATACATGCTTTTGCTATTGATGATATCCTCTGCATACTAGTACTGTGTTCTATCCATCTGTCATTCAATGTTATATGAGATACATAAAGGTTTCCTGTGTAATTAAGCCGAAAAGCTTATAGGATCTCCTTTTAGACTTTTAGTTGACCTTGTACCAGTGAACTGTACTATCATGATTCATGAAACTGTACCTTTTCCTATGCAAAACTTCTAATAAAGTCTTCAATCAATCAATGCATTTGGAAAATGTTTTGAAATATTTTAGTATATTTTATTTTAGAGTCTAAATTATTTCAAAACATTTTCCAAAAAATGATTTCTTTCTTTACATTTTGGGAAAAAATCAGCACACTATTCCTGTATCGAACCAGTTGAATGTCAGGTGTGTTTTACTTGCAGGAGGGACTGTCACTGTTGAATGTTAATGATGTTGTTAAAAAGTATGACAGAGCTTGAATCTGACTGCCGATTAGCCTATAAACCAAAACATGCCAGCCAATCATCACACATGAACACCATTGACCAGTGGTGTAAAGTAACTAAGTACATTAGATATAGTACAATTTTTAGGTATTGTTACTTGGGTATTTCCAGTTTACAGCACTTTTACTCCTACTCCACTACATCTCAGAGGCAAATATTAGACTTTTACTCCACTGCGATTATTTAAAAACTTTAGTTACTAGTTACTTTGTAGATTTTTATTTATGTGAATACTTTGTCCACCTCTGTCCAACACGCAGACAGACAACATAGCTAGCAGCACATTGCTAACGTTACCTGGCAATCTCTTGGTGATAGTCGTATTCCTCGCTCTCCTCCACCCAATCCAAAGCACCCGAGATCGGGTTCGCTCGTCCACAGAAAATCTTCATCGTCCCGCAGGTAGCAACAAAGTCAAGTTGCAATTTAATAAATGTATGAGGATTTCCTTCAAGCCTAATCTAAATAGGATTATATTTAGGCTTAAACCAGCATTGCTGCTATGGGGGCAGACATATTCCTGGCAACTACGTCAGTTAGTCACGTGACAGCCACTGACAGACACCAGAAGTGGTTGTTTTGACTATGGTTTTGACCCAACCATTCATTTTAACCATAGCCGGGGATCCAGTCCCTCAAAATGGGAGGGGACCTGTGATGTTCTGCCGCACTTTTTATTTCTGTTTTATCTATTAGTTTGGTCATTAAGGTCCACAGAATGAGAGGCCTGCTCTGCCGGAAACATCGCGAAAAAAAGTTATGGCCATTTGTATATTCACTGTCCCATTGACTCCACTACACAGGAAAGGAAATATATTAGAAACAAGAAAAAATCTGCTTTAAGTAGCACGTGAGGGGTCAAAATGGAGGGTTTTCATGATTGTGAATCCATTGCAAGCATTTGTTTTGCACAAAAAACATTCCTTGGGCTAGAAAACAAACCAACAAAAGTGTGAAAAGTGATGACTCATCACTGTGATGACTGTGAAAAGTGATGACTCATCACTTTTCACACTTTTGTTGGTTAGTTTTCTAGCCCAAGGAATGTTTTTTGTGCAAAACAAATGCTTGCAATGGATTCACAATCATGAAAACTCTCCATTTTGACCCCTCACGTGCTACTTAAAGCAGAATCTTTCATTTTTATAATATATTTCCTTTCCTGTGTAGTGGAGTCAATGGGACAGTGAATATACAAATGGCCATAACCTTTTTTCGCGATGTTTCCGGCAGAGCAGGCCTCTCATTCTGTGGACCTTAATGACCAAACTAATAGATAAAACAGAAATAAAAAGTGCGGCAGAACATCACATGTTCAACCCTATTCCTTGAGCTTTTGGGCATGTGGATCCCCTACTACCATGATTTTAACCAGTGGTGGGAAAAAAGTACTCAAATGTTTAAAAGTATCAATACTGCAATGTAGAAATACTATGTTTCAAGTAAAGTCTGGAATACAACATTTACTTGAGTAAAAGTGCAAAAGTATTGGTATCAAAATGTAGCACCAAAAGTAGCCTACAACATGTTTGAGAATAGCAGATCTACAAGGCTGTGAGCTTGTAGATCTTTTAGGGCTAAAGTGGTTAATATGTGTTTTGCAATATTAGTTATCATTTATATATGCAAGGTAACTAGTAACTAAAGTTTTCAATTAATTGTAGTGGAGTAAAAGTACAACATTTGCTTCTGAGATGTAGTGGAGTAGGCCTAAGTAAATTGACTGAACCCCTAGTTGCTGTAAATTGACAGCAACTAGGGGTTCAGAGTCTTGCTCAAGGACTCTTCAACACTAACTCTGGGGGAGCCCGGGATCAAACTGGGAACCCTTCAGGAAGCCTCCTTGTTCTAATGACAGCTTCTCTACCCCTGAGCCACTGCCACTCCAAATGGTGGCAGGCATGATGAAATCCAGGGATATGTCTGTATGATGTTTACAGACAGACACGCCATGAGACATGTGTCTATTATTTTACTTGCAAGTGAATGTATTTAATGGGTTTAATCAATATTATATAGCTCTGTACACACACACACACACACACACACACACACACACACACACACACACACACACACACACACACACACACACACACACACAACCCTAACCGGTGATATTCCTTTCAAGAATATGACACAAATGTGTGGTTTATTAATTTTATATTACACAATGACACACTAAAGAAACATCACATCAACAGCGATATGGCTTAAGTTACAAAGTTAATTCAAAATCCCATTGGTTGTATTCATCGGTAGGAATGCATACATCAGATATTTTACACTTACAGCTCAATAGCTATATCAGAAACGAATGAAATGTGCGTAGCAGTTAAGAGTAAAAGAAAACTGCAATTCCTGGCTGAATATGTGGAGTTTGTGGAGCAAGTCAGTTTTATCAGGGAATGAATATCAGGGAATGAATCAACAAGCCACCTTGGATGCATATAGAATTTTACCATGTCATTTAACTTATTAGCAGCTACAGAGTTTTATACCATAATAGGGACAATTTGAAAAGTTGGACACCTGCATGGAGAGTCCTAATTTCAAACCCCCTGACAGTGAAACAGATGGTCAAGGTGATCTGGTCAGTGATCCCTTCTGGAACCGGAATCCACTCCGATCCTACTGTCACAGTCTTGAAGCTTTAGTCAGTATGGTCACGCACACTTGGCAGTAGGGAGGCAGAAGGCCATGGTGGAGGGAGGAACCAGGATGTCTGTGAAGATGGGCCTGTATCCTGCAGGGAGGGGTGGGGCACTCTGCTCCAGCAGGTCCAAAACCGTCCCTCTCACGTCCCTAGTGATGTCCCCACGAATGTCCAGCAGCACGGACACGTGCTCCTCACTGAGGAGACAGGAGAGAGGGCAGGGGCTCATGTTCAGGATTCATCTTTAATCTGAATTAAAACTGTAATCCGGAATTAATTTTATGAATTAAATGTTATTTGAAGAGAGTAGTGCACGCACATCCGTGGCCCAGGTGCTAGACAAGCAGAATCATGAAGAAGGACATAGAGTCAGCACACTGGTTAAGCTCCATAAGTTTATATATAAACTTATGGAGCTTAACCAGTGTGCAGACTCTATGTCCTTCTTAAATGTTATTTGAACCAGAAAGGAGTGGGGTCTGGTGACTCCCAGGAGCAAAATGGAGAACAGTTTAACTACTTAAACCCTATTTCAAAGATAGCGAAAATAGCCGATCTACAAGCTCAACATGTGGAGCAGTGACACGTTGTGGGCTTTTTGATTAGCTTTTATTGTTGTATGGAAATTCTATTGGTTTCAAAATAGTAACCAAACACTACAAATACCCAGCCAGTTAACGTTGCAGTATGCGTGTAATAAGCCTTAGAGCATTTAAGGCACTTTAGGAAAGGAGAGTGTGTTGAGTCTGTTACTGGATTTTTGCAAGTAATAGAGCATCGCAGCGGAAGTGGTTTACTGGTGCCACTTAAAAATCGTCATTCATTTTCCCCATAGACTTTTACAAAGATATTTATAACAATTATGTTAAACCTAGAACCAAGCCATCCAGGATGGCAGTGAATCATGACCATACATACAACCTTTGTTTCTATGAAAAGAACATTTTGAAAATCGCTAAACAAAGGGTAGTTATTAAATGTAGTATATCAAATTAATATTAAAATATATTTTCAGATAGGATCAAAGGTTTTATGGTCATGATTTACTGCCATCATGGATGGCTTGGTTCTAGGCTTAACATAATTGTTATAAATATTTTTGTAAAAGTCTATGGGGAAAATGAATGACGATTTTTAAGTGGCACCATAAACCACTTCCGCTGCGATGCTCTATAGGGAGATGGGAGACTGACCTGATGTCAGGGTACTTTCCTACAAGTCCAGACACCTCTAGACTAAGCATGCCAGGATCCTTGAGTTGAATGAATTCTGCCAACACTGGTAGTAAAGCCAGAGGATTCACTTCAGGTACTGACCCTTCCCCCTCCTGGATCAACAGACATACACACACAATAAGGTTAGGTTAGGATTACGGTACTGTATATACAATGTATATATATAAATATAGGACATATATTATACACATACACATATACTGCACATGTAAAAAAAAAATGAAAGAAAACATATACACATAAATGCACTCAAGAATATTGGCACAAAATATTGTTTATGAAGAGTTTGGATCATGAAGAAATAACGTATTACACGTGTGCGCGCGCGCGCGTGCGTGCGTGCGTGCGTGCGTGTGAAAATGTAAAGCACATTGAAAAACTCTTTGGATAAAGACTATATAAACACACAATGTACAATTTACAAATCCTATTGGTACTCATTAGAATCATGCCCCTCAGCCAGACAGAGTGCAAGGTCAGAACTAAAGGCCCCTTCCCACTGCACCCAATAACGCTAACATCGACGTTCACGTCAATTATGTCGGCGTTATCGTTGTGGTGTGGACGCCACCATCCACTCTCAACCACTTCAATGGACAAATATATATTTTTATAGTTATCGTTATCGTATCTAATTAACTATTGAAAAATAGCAGATATACAAGCTCACAGCGCGCCGCGCTGCGAGCTTGTAGATCTGCTATTTTTGAACAATTTTGAAAATTAGAATTTTGACCCGATTCTATAAGTGTCTTTTGAATCCTTCTTAAGATTTTTCGAAAAACCTATGTTTCTATGTCAGCAATCTGGCCAGCCATCGTAAAAGAAAAGGTCCTTTTCACTTAAATGGAGCTCAGTTAGTCTGTTCTTGAGAGACTACAATGCCAGTGGTTCTCAAACTTTTTCATGTGAAGGACCCCCAAAATTTAGTATTTGGCCACGGACCCCCATCACAAAATATTTAGTTCCAGGGACCACCCAGAAGCAAAATTTGAGTTACAAACTCGGTGCCGCGCTGTGAGCTTGTATATCTGCTATTTTTCACTGGTTAAAGCATTCAATAATTCTAGGCCTAAATGGGTTAACTGTGGTATAATGATTACCCAAATACAAAACGACATGACAGTGGTTCGTCTCTTCCTCACCAGGCCATGGAAGATCTCTCTGAACTGCTGGTCGTCCTGAGTCATACGCTGGGCCAGTTGTCTCCTGTCCTCGGCACTCCTACACACAAGCCTCTTCTGCATCAGAGCCCTTACATACTCCACTACAGTCAACCACTGGGACTCCTCCTGAAGACGCTGCAGGGACACAATATACAGTAGGTGCTATTAAAGGGGACCTAAACCCTAGGCCAGGGGTCTTCAACATTTTCAGGCCAAGGACCCCTTAGCTCTGAGAGAGATGAAGCAGGGACCCCCACTACATATCGTATAGTTGCAGATTAAAAATGTACATGGATTATTTCTCATTCAATTTAGACTTGACAGCACTATCATCTGTGTAGGCTGGATGTGTATTTTCATATGTTTAACCACTTGAACTGTCAATACCTACTAGTCTGCTCTTCTTTTCCCTCCACACCAAACCTCTGTGCCAAAAAATAGCTGCGAGGCGTTGTGAGCTTGTAGATCTGCTATTTTTTTGGTTAATGTTCCACTAAGAATAGTGATGCTAGGGTTCAAGTGATCAAACCTGATCACACAAAGATTTGGCCCCTGTTGTAACTCTGAGGACCCCCTAGGGGTCCCGGACCCCCTGTTGAAGACCTCTGCCCTAGGCCCTATAGTCAGTGGCAATTTTATGAGATTAAGGCTAGGCTGAGTTTGTAAGCAGCACAGCTGCCGCTAATAAAAAAAAGAATAACGGGTAAGTTAGATTTAGGTGTGCCTACATTAGCACTGAAAATACTATTTACTTATTGATGACACTGGCACACCTACATCTACTGTAACACACCCATTCTTTTAAATTAGCAGCTGTGTTGCTTACATCAGATGTACAGGTACACTTACCTCAGCCTAGTCATTTAACCTTTAACCCATTCAGAACGGGTACACTATATTGTGTATCATTATTTTATGCTTTAACTATTGAAAAATAGCAGATATACAAGAGTGCTGCGCTGCGAGCTTGTAGTTCTGCTATTTTTTAAAAATCGTGAAAATTAGAATTTTGATCCGATTCTATAAGTGTCTTTTGAATCCTTCTAAGATTTTTTGAAAAACCTATGTTTCTATGTCAGCAATCTGGCCATAGCCATCGTCAAAGATAATGTCCTTTTCACTTAACTGGAGCTCAGTTAGTCTGCTCTTGAGAGACTACTATGTCAGTGGTTCTCAAACATTTTCATGTGAAGGACCCCCAAAATGATATTTATTTGGCCACGGACCCCCATCTCAAAATATTTAGTTCCAGGGACCCCCCCAGAAGCTACATTTGAGTTACAAACGTTTGCTTTGAAAATACATATATTCAAAGATTTGCACACATTTTCACGACTTTTTCAAAAATAGCAGATCTACAAGCTTGCAGCGCGGCATTCGGTGCCGCGCTGTGAGCTTGTATATCTGCTATTTTTCAATAGTTCCAAAGATCTATCAGAGAATATTTTGCATCAAGCTATTCATATAGTTGATGCCTCATTCATATAGGCCTACAGTTTGATGATGCCTTTTAAAAACCTTGTTTTTTCGAAAAACAAATGACACTTCCTGTACATAACACTTCAAACAACACTCCCAAAAATATATTTTCAGGGGTTGCCCACTGGCCTACCGGTCCAGGCGCATACCACATAGGCTCAGTGTAGCCTGACAGCGTGTCGCTGGTTTGAGTCCCGATCCCAACTACCTTTTCTGCGTGTCACTCCCCATCTCTCTTCCCATTTCCTGTCAGTCAGTCCTATCAATAAAGGCATAAAAGCCCCAAAACATATATACTGTATATTTTCAAGTGATTTTCGATCACCAGTATGTAGGCTAAGGACCTTTAGATGGCAGCAAACTCATAACATTTGCCTAGGGTTTAGTTCCCATTTAAAATGCATTCAGCAGACATAATGTTGTTCTGCATAAGCAGTGACTCAGTGCATAAATTGCTTTGTATCACGCCCTTGAAATGTAGCCCAGCTCTTCTTGATATTGTTAATGTGTTTCAAAGAGCTCTGGCTATAACGTTAATTGGAACAAGTGCTACCTCCAGCTTCCCTTTGCCCCAAAGAATGAATTGTTGAACTATCTCCTTCCCAATACATATTCCTGTGAAATGTTTCAAGCAATTTGACTGCATATGCAACACATTTCTTTTTGAATGGAAAACGCCCACAAATGCATATGGAACAATTACAACTCCCTAGTGTAGACAGAGCGGATATGGGACTTCCAAAACTGTTATTGTATCATTATGCATTTAGCTTGCGACATATCATCCAAAGGTCCCTCCCACCAGCTAAAGGCTCCTCCATGGTTTATGTATGTCAGGGGTCTTCAACGTTTTCAGGCCAAGGACCCCTTAGTTGAGGGAGAGATGAAGCAGGGACCCCCACAGCCTTGTCATAGATTCCATATAGTTTCATTGTTTGACAGCACAATCATCAGAGTATTTTGGATTCACGTCAATTTGTGTTTTCAGATATTTAACCACTTGAACCATCAATACATAATAAACTTGACCTTTCACTCTGTACTTAGTCTGCTCTTTTTCCCCTCTACACTAAACCTCTTTGCCAAAAATAGCCGATCTACGAGCTCACAATGCCTCGCAGCGCAAGGCGTTGTGAGCTTGTAGATCTGCTATTTTTGTCTAAAGTTCTCAGAATATGGACGCTAGGGTCCAAGTAGTCAACATAAAAAAGGAGGAAAAAAAAGTTCCTATCACACAAAGATTTGGAGGACCCCCTGTAGTAACTCTGAGGACCCCCTAGGTGTCCCGGACCCCCTGTTGAAGACGTCTGATGTATGTATTGAACAAGATGTGTGCATTCCACCCCACTAGCATGTTTATACATCCGATTGTCATCTGAGAAGAAGCCCCACCCCATTTCTTCCTCATCTGCGGGACATATGGAAAAAGGTAGCTGGAATCCATTCGTAAACATGTTGCATGTTCCAACAACACATCCTCAGCAATCTAAGTTGCTCTATGATATCATTAAGACATTTGGAGTGGGTCATGAAACCTCTCAATACCATTCCACAATATTTTGCCAGGCCACTACGATCCAAACAGCATTAAAAACTATTTAGGGGAAGGATCTTATTCCATTGTGGAATAAGATATACCAAAACCTCAGGAAGCTGTCAAGGGATATACAGTATATATATATATATAGACTCAATCAGTGTGTGTTTCTTTTTATTATTATTATTACTATTATTTATAGTATATTACGTTCAGAAAATAAACAATACTGTTAAAATAAAATAAGCTTTAAACCATAAATAAGAGAGCATGACAAATATTATTGCATTGAGCAATGAGAACTAGAAGCTGACTATAGTGCAGAACGAGAACTCTGCATACATCCTACCCGGTTTAATAATGCAAAGCCATTGTTGTACATATCCTACTTACCTGTGTAGTGTGTAATTATAATAATGTCAGATATCATCGCTGGTGGGCTAGTACTGACCCCACAGGCTCCCTGTCGCCTAACACCGCTGTAGTGCCTTCCAAGGGTCAATATCTACAGTATGTACTCCAAAAGCAAATTGCACAGGGATCCGATCCCCAAAATGGAGAGAAATCTGACCTGTCGACATGGAGGCCGCACGCGGCCGTACAGCTCCAGGTGTCGCTCCAGAACCTGGCAAACCTTGGGGGTGGGGTCCCCCTGGGCCAGCCAGGGGCGAGTGAGGAAACCTTGGAGGAAAGGTTTAAGATCTAACAGCAGCTGGTCCATCACCAGGCGACAGGCTCGCCTCACAGCCCGGTCCAGGGCTGCCAGCGGGTTGGGGGGAGTCCGGGTGAACTGGCTCGCTGACCGGGACGACTGCTGCTGCTGCAGGCTCTCCGTGGACGCCCTGGGTAGGATGGAAGTAACAGGATTTGATTGGTTTACTATGAATATACAGTAAGGAGAGGAGAAAACGTTAATGCAGCATTTTGAGAGGAAATAAATGTTAATGTCCATTCTGTATTTTTTGACCACGGATAGGGCATTCACCAAATATTAGAATATTCGAATATCAAAGTCACTATTCCACGTTGTTCACCAAAGTCGAATATTCGCATTTTTTTCTCTTTAAAAAATATATAGTTTATAAAGCATGGCTAGATAGGAAGACATAAGAATGTGTTGTCAATGCCCCTGGTGGAGGAATTTGTTAATGCTCTATACCAGGGGTTCTCAAACCTTTTTGGGCTGTGACCCCCAAAATAAACATATTTGAACTGGGGACCCCCACCCTGACAAGCACTTGGAATTGTAGGTATTAATGTGACTCGGTTCCACAGATAAATATTGTGAAAATAGCAGATCTACATGCTCACAACGCCTCGCGTTGCGAGGCGTTGTGAGCATGCGCGTTGCGAGGCGTTGTGAGCATGCGTTGTGAACATTATTTTCACAATGTTTGCCTCTGACAGTTTTGCCAGTCCTGTCGAATATTCGACTATTCGAATACTTTGAGGTCGAATAATTCTAATACTAAAAATCACTATAGTGAATGCCCTAACCACGGACATATTGTACAGTACTGTTCAAGTGTTATATCACTCCCCTCACAGAGACTCCAGTCTCTCTAATGAATGAATTAAACACAAGCTGCCTTTCTCTTTCTCTTGCTTATTTATTTATTATCTTCTTCTTGCAAAGGTCTTACTTCAGAATGATGCAGTTACTGATGGAAGCCAGCAGATAATGGAGGTAGAACTTGTTTTTGTAGTTACTTGGATCCCTGTGATGCTGTTTGCCAAACTCCACCAGAGCCTCTCGAAACCTGGACATAAAGAGATATTATATAATAGAACAAGAAACCTGGACATAAAGAGTTATTATATAATAGAACAAGAAACCTGGACATAAAGAGTTATTATATAATAGAACAAGAAACCTGGACATAAAGAGATATTATATAATAGAACAAGAAACCTGGACATAAAGAGATATTATATAATAGAACAAGAAACCTGGACATAAAGAGATATTATATAATAGAACAAGAAACCTGGACATAAAGAGATATTATATAATAGAACAAGAAACCTGGACATAAAGAGATATTATATAATAGAACAAGAAACCTGGACATAAAGAGATATTATATAATAGAACAAGAAACCTGGACATAAAGAGATATTATATAATAGAACAAGAAATCTGGACATAAAGAGATATTATATAATAGAACAAGAAACCTGGACATAAAGAGATATTATATAATAGAACAAGAAACCTGGACATAAAGAGATATTATATAATAGAACAAGAAACCTGGACATAAAGAGATATTATATAATAGAACAAGAAACCTGGACATAAAGAGATATTATATAATAGAACAAGAAACCTGGACATAAAGAGATATTATATAATAGAACAAGAAACCTGGACATAAAGAGATATTATATAATAGAACAAGGGAAAATGATGAATCCAAGTTGAATGGTATACATATACACTTACTGTATGTACAGACACTCACATTCTTTTGTGCACACACGCACGCACACACACGCACACGCGCACACTGCACACACTGCAAACACACACGCACGCACGCACGCACGCACACACACACACACACACACCTGTTTAAAAGGTTCTCCATCTCATAGAGGCCCATCTGTATTATCTGGTCTCGTAGTGATTGTCCGATCATCAGAGCCACCCGGGCATTCTCCTCCAGCATCTGTATTGAACACCAATATTACATGAGCAAACACAACAATCTCCAATGCAATGTTTTAATGAGATATTAATAAAGGAATAGACTCGCGTCACCAGACCGTTGACTCCTACAATTTGCAAATGCCTTCATCATGCAGTCTGGGGCACGGAAGTTCTGAACGTGAGTATCCGCCATGAGAAGCCATAAAGCAGATGTGAAGCCTCCTCCACACTTCTGTTTTGTTTTTACTGTTTCGTCAGGCACATTTATCCTAATATAAATAGATTAGAATCATATATGCTGCTTATCAGAAATTACATTTAAAATATATTTTCGTGAACGGAAATACCAGCTTCAGTTACTCTGATTTCAGGAGGTGTAGTTCCAGACTCTACTGAATATAGCATTCGGAGATTGTGGAATAGTTGTCTGGCTACACAACACTAATGAAGGAATAACCAAATTGGTTTATTCTTTGCTAATGATTATGTCTCAATAAAGCACTGCATCAGAGCAACAAGAGTATGTCTATTGTCATTGGTTCCACAATCACAGATGTATAACCAACCTCCCAACAAATGAATCACAGCACCACAAATTCATTTTTATGGGCCACGAGTCACGACTCAAGTAAAAATATCTTTTTAAAATATATATAGGCTATATTAAAAATAAATCCCCTCCCAAAAAACACACATAAGAAATTCCATAAATAAAATATAATAATAATGAAGAAAAATAGCCAATCTACAAGCTCTCAACGCGGCGCGAGGCGACGCGTTTTGGGCTTGTAGATCTGCTATTTTCACTAGTCCGGATCCTGGGCGAATGTGTAATTTCTCTTTTGGGTCATGGGCTAAAAGGTTCACACACTCACACACGCACGCACGCACGCACGCACGCACGCACGCACACACACACACACACACACACACACACACACACACACACACACACACACACACACACACACACACACACACACACACACACACAGAGAGAGAGAGAGCTGACCTGTGTGATAATAGTAGGCAGGCTGGTGTGGTAGAAGCCCTCGTGGTCAGTGTCTGGCTCCTGGTCTCTCTGCCAGTCCGTCAGCTCCACTTCCAGAGCTTTGTGCATCCACTCTGACACGCTCTTCTGCAAACAGCAACACACACCGCTCCGTAAGGCACTGCTTCTCAAAGTGGGCTCCGGGGACCCCCAGGGGTCCTTGAGGGAGCATAAAAATCGATTTAACCAGTTAAACCTATCGGCTAAAGGCAATTTTCAAATAGTTCACAGCTTGTCCAGGTAGCTCAGTCTTTGAACCACAAGGTCATGGGTTCAATCCTGGTTGAACCCATGACAAGTTGTGCAGTAAGTAAAGGGAGCTGATGGTAGGTGTGGTGCTCCACCTCAGCACTCCATCTCCCAGAGTATTGTGACCAGGATATGCCTTCTCGGCTGATACACGTGCCTTATAGTCAATAGTCTATAACACTGGTTCAAATACAAATTAATTTGGGGGTCATTGATATGAAAAGGTTTGAGAACCACTGCCGTTAAACACAAGTGAATAAGGGAGTTAATTACTACATTGTGTAACGTCTCTATAATACATAACAGGCACACTGGTGAAGGCATCCATTCACACAGACAGACAGACGCAGAGAGGGAGGGATTTACAGCAGAGAAGGACTGACTGCCTGGAATCAACCCCAGGCAGCCGACAGATAGAGAGAATCCCAGGATGAAACGTTGTGCAAAAAGCATGACTTCATGCAGGGACGTGCTGGCCATTGGGAAAAGCGGGACAACTGCCGAACGGCCGGTTCATTCCTGGCCGGTCCAGGCCGGCCATTAGGAAAAAATGTAAAAATAAAATGTCGGCCTTCGTTCCATTTTGTACATTTTTTTGCAAAGCAAAGCCCTGCTTCATCATTCAAGGCCGTCGCACAAAAGTAGTGAAAACAGCTGATCTACAAGAACACAACGCCTCGCACCGTAGATCGGGTGTTTTCACTAGTTTAAATCATTTTTTAAATGATAAATACAAAACTAACGGTTTTGGACATACAAGGTTTCCACCCGACAACAACGAAATATAACTCATGTAATTGGCCCACTGGCTTGTCACTTGTCATGATCTGAAATGGCAAATCTTTGAGTAGCAGCAGCGCTATAGAAAGAGATCTCTCTCTATAGCGCGCAATGAGGGCCTCTCCAACTCTTTTTCCCGGGCTGAATCAGGGGCCCAGCACGTCCCTGACTTCATGTGCATCCTGTCTCAGAGTCCTCACCCTCACACGGTGGACGTATTTGTTGTGCAGCTGCTCCAGGCCCTCCAGGGAGATGAGAGGTCCCAGCTCCTCTCTCTCTATCTCAGCCTGCAGCTCCGGGTGGCCCATCATCTCTGGGCTGCCAAAACAACACTATTGGATGTTAGATGATTTTCAGGGATGATATTTGCATGGCATTCATGCTTCATCGGTCTAAGAAGGGAGACACACACACACGCACGTACTGTACACACGAGCACACACACACACACACACACACACACACACACACACACACACACACACACACACACACACACACACACACACACACACACACAGATCTTCGGTCTGCAGAAGACACATGATAATGTGAATTCACATGACCGGGATGGTTTACTAATTAATAGGCTTCAAATAATTGACAAAACATAAAGATTTGATTTATAATATAACATTCATATAAAAAAAAAAATCACAGTATGTTTTCTTTAAAACCTTTGAAAATGTGTTCATATTGTGCTCCTGATGAATATGAACTTGAAGCATACTAGTATGTTAGTTTCATTGATCGACCCGGCTGTTTTATACTTGGTTGTACGACGTGTCACGTTAATGGCCGATTGTATTTTTGCTGATTTAGAACATTTTCTGAATGTTTTTACACATTTGTTTTTAAATGTTTCGAAAATGTTTGCTAGGTTGAAAGTTAAGTAGTTAAGATTCTATGGTTCATTACAAAAGTTTGTAATTTGCATGCTGTTGTCTTTTCACATAGTTAGGGTTAGTTTTCATAATGTTGCACCAAATCAAGATGACCAGCCCTGCCCCTGAACACCAACTGTAAACACATACAGCATAGATAGAAAGACAGCAGCTTGACACAATAGATCATCAACCAGGGGTCATGTTCTATTTGCCCGAAGGTCATGCCCACTTGCCCGAAAAGTAAGTCGTCCATTATAAAATGATAGTTAAGATTTTAATTACCACTCAATTTAACACTTATTTCTTTACTTTCTGGGGCTGTGCGATAAAAGATGTCATACTGTACCTCAATACTTAAATAAAGTATATACTGTAGCTATGATTGAATATGTCTATGGTTTCACACTCGTTATTTTACATTTTTAAATGTAGCCATTGTAGTAAGACAGAGCGTGCTGGCCACGTTCAGGTGTTTAGACAGATATCTCGTCTTGTGTTTATAGACGGTTGCGTCCCCTCTCAAAGGAGCACTTGCCCAGTCGGGGAATCCTGAAAACAGTGTCAATGTCAATGCCTGGATCATCAACTTCATTGGTGTGGTTTTTCACCTGTTGTAGATGTGCAGCACCCAGTTGAGCACAGCGAAGATCTCTCCACTCTCTAGCTCCCAGCTGCTAACCTAGGCCAGAGACAAGCTCATATGCAGTGGATGCAGGTGCAGTCATGTAGTGGTGATTTAACTATATACTTTGTTGTGCGACGAATAGCTAAAAACAGCTGATCTACAAGCTCACACAACTTGCTGCAATGTGACACGTTATATTGAGCTTGTACTTGTAGTTAAGCAATAAAAAAAAACTAGAAGCTGGGCCGCCCGAGCGTCTAGTCGGCGACCTGGCCAACTCGGAACAATGTAAATAGGGAATGAATGCCCCGCCCTTTAATGCAAACCCCATTATACCTGTTTTCATAGGACCCGTTTTGACCATTTGTCTGCCTGTGTCCATTTTTGCCCATATATGGAGATATCTGTATCTGTCTGTCGGTGTCCATTTTATGTCCATATATGGAGATCACTGCAGTTATAGTTCTGGGTCCATTTTATGCCCATATATGCCCATATATGGAGATATCTGTCTATCTGCATCCATTTTATGCCCATATATGGAGATCTCTGTATCTGTCTGTCTGTGTCCCTTTTATGCCCGTATATGGAGATCTTTGTGATTCTGCATCCATTGTATGCCCATATATGCCATATATGGAGATATCTGTTTATCTGCGTCCATTTTATGCCCATATATGAGATTTCTGTCGCTTTTTCATGGGAATAAAGGGACACAGACAAACAGATGGAGGAGGAGACAAACTTAATGCAAACCCCATTATACCTGTTGTCATAGGACCCGTTTTGACCATCTGTTTGCCTGTGTCCATTTATGCCCATATATGGAGATATCTGTATCTGTCTGTCTGCGTCCACTTTATGCCCATATATGGAGATCTTTGGCCAGTTCCGGAAAATCCTGATGTCAGACATCAGAATCCGAACCTTTCGTGCTGGTTCCAGAAAATCGTGTATCGGGTCGGGTCGGGTCGAGGCCGAGCACTGCACTACCTGCTGCGGTGGGGAACGCACGTGCCGAATTTGAAATAGGGAATGAATGCCCCACCCTTTAATGCAAACCCCATGAATGCCCCACCCTTTAATGCAAACCCCAATATACCTGTTGTCATAGGACCCGTTTTGACCATCTGTTTGTCTTTGTCCACTTATGCCCATATATGAAGATCTCTGCACACACAGTACCGGTTGCAGAAAACTCTGATGTCAGACTTTATGCCCATATCTGGAGAACGCGCGTGCCGGTGGGAAGAAGGGTTCTCGAGATACGCGGATTACATACATACATACACATTCACAGAGATTTTGTGTTGACTCATGTGGCGTACGTGATGTCAGAGCCTTTTATGAAGTGATGTCACAATGACTCAGCGCTTGCGCCGATTTCCTCCGGAACAGCCTGATGTTAACAATCAGCTCCGCATAAGGAGATTCCGAACGTTTCGCGCCGGTTTCGGAAAACCGCGAGTCGGGTCGGGTCGAGGCCCGGCACTGCACTCCGCGCGGCGGCGGGGAACGCGCGTGCCGAATCTGAAGCCGGTGGGACGAACGGTTCTCGAGATACGCGGATTACAAACAAACAAACAGACAGACAGACAGAGATTTGTCGCATTTATAGATAGATGTAAATAGGGATGCCAGCCAGGGTTATAAAGTTCATATGTTCTTCTATGAACTTCAGTTAACAAATAGGCTGAAAAACAGCCAAAAAAGCATGCACATCCAAGGCCATATAGGCTGGGTGCTGGACTAATAAAAAGTGTACAAATATGAAAATAAGAAGATTTTACAGTGTGACTTGGGGTCCCAGAGATGAAAAATGTTATCAAATGGGTGTCTGTGGCCTAATTAAAGGCAGCTCCACAGGGAGGCATTGAGGGGCAATGCCCACCCAGATTAGACTTTGATTAGACCAGTTCAGATTGGCCAGCCACCATTATTTTAAGAAGTTTTACAGGTGTTAATTATATATGCTATATATGTTTTGTTGTTTGTGATTATTTTAAATAAATTAATAGTAATGAAAATGCAATAATAAAAGGTAGCCTACACTGGTGATGCACCGAGTTGTGTTGATTGAGTTTGTTTTGATGTCTTTTCCTGTGTTGTTGTGCATGCAGCACGGGAAATTCGAATCTTTTCAGTGAGAAAACTTGTAATGGACATTACTAGTTTGGCTCAAAACGCATCAAAAATCGGCTTGCTATGTATAGGGGTGTGTTGAAATATAAAGTGTCCCCCTTGGAAAATTGATGGCCTCCCTGCTGATTATTCCCTGGAGCCGCCACTGCGCCTAATGCATATCAAACTGAGGATCCATGAAATAACAAAATAAATCTATGAACTACAGTCAATATTAACCATGCAGGGAATTCTCACAGGGGAAACTGTGCCAAGAGCACTATATTGTATGTAGACTTACAGACCTGTGCCAGGTGAGACTGCAGGCAGCGGTGGCTGGCCCTCAGATAAGCCCCTGTTAGGCAGTAGTGCGGGGGGACACAGTGTTCCAACAGGTGTCGTACCGTGGCCAAGTCGGCCATGACACCATGCTGGAGAGCAGACAGGTGTCCAGCCAGTCCTGGGCCGCGTGTGTGCAGGAAGGATACACTACGGAACCGTGTGGACACTGCCTCGTCTAGTACCTGGCATGGGCAGGGAAGGTTGAAAGTAATAGAAGATTGATCTATATCAGCATTTCTGCGTACATAAAACACTTTTTTGGCCTCTATTGGTACATTAGTTTGTTGTTGTGCTCGATTTCCCTGGCTGTCTCAGCTTTCAGGGATTGGCTGAGCTTTTCAAAGTTAAAAAGGAAAGGTCAGATAGAGGAAACTTGAGGAAGAAGATACAATAACCCCACTCTTGATTTGTCTCTCTATCTCAAGGTCAAGTTGTGTGCGTGTCTGTCAGTGGCGGGTGGACGGTTTATGCCCAAATATGGACATGCCCGATGTCAGCACAAATCAGCGAGAAGATTATACTGGAGGTTCCACATCTAGAGTCCGGGCGTTGCACTGCCAATCTTTGTCAGAGTACCCGTTGTCTGTCTGTGTCCCTTTTGTGCCCATATTTGGAGATCTCTGTATCTACCTATTACCTACCTGTGTCCCTTTTAAGCCCATATATGGATATCCCTGATGCATGCCCTTAAATGGGCATATTGGTTGGATAAGCGGTTCTGGACAACTAATTCAAATCTGGACCACCACATATCTGAACATCTCGACGGTGGGCACAGCCAGGGGCGTCACACCAAATTCTGGGCCCTGGGTACAAGGATTCACTGCGGGCCCCCCATGAATGTTAACTATTGAAAAATAGCAGATATACAAGCTCACAGCGCGGCACCGAGTGCCGCGCTGCGAGCTTGTATATCTGCTATTTTTGAAAAATCGTGAAAATGTGTGCAAGAAACCTATGTCAAGGACTCCCAAGATGATATGTATTTGGCCACGGACCCCGATCTCAAAATATTTAGTTCCAGGGACCCCCAGAAGCAAAATTTGAGTTAGAAATGTTCGCTTAAAAAATACATATATTCAAAGATTTTCGCACAATTTCCACAACTTTTCAAAAATAGCAGATCTACAAGCTCGCAGCGCGGCACTCGGTGCCGCGCTGTGAGCTTGTATATCTGCTATTTTTCAATAGATAAAGTTATTAGGGCCCCTCCACCTTGGGGCCCAGTAATTCAGTCTCACTTTCCTACCCCTTGTGACGCCCCTGGGCACAGCACTCCCTCGAGTCCTTGCCGCTGTGCGAGTTGGACTTACCTGGAAGAGGCGTTCTCTCCAGCAGCGGGGTCTACCAGGGGGGAGTGGTCTGCTGTGGCCACTGGCACCGCCTCTCTCTTCCAGGAAGAGCTGGTCGAGGGCCTCCTCTCGCTCCACGATCCGCACTGCAGACACAAAGGGCGTGGGGTTCTGACGGGCCAGGGCCAAGCCACTGCTCACTACGGCCCACAGCTCCTTACCTGCAGTGGTGGATGGAGTGCAGTCATTACTCAACCTTTTGGAAATCAAGGACCCCCCCCACTTTGATATGCATTAGGTCACATATGCTATCCATTAGGCCACAGATGCAGAGCTGTATATCTCTGGAATCCCAAGGAGTCATTTTTACTGATAACTAATGGTTGGAATGGATTGAGCAGCCCAACAATACCCTAATTACACACCTCGTATGTTCATATTGGCCATTTTTTTATTTTTCCCCCTTTAATCCAAGGCCCTGGGTATACCCCCAACTTTGATTGGCTCCCACAAAGTATGTCAAGGGAGTTGGGTTTGACAAAGTTCAGAGGTGATAGTAGACACCTTTATGAATACATTTGTGAAGAAAGCTAGTGATTTAGATTTAGTTCCCAGATTGGTCTAGCAATAGGCTAACTTTCCCTTACTATAATGGAACCAAATGGGCCTACATTAAAGTGATGTATTTATCTTGAGACTTACACTGCGCCGAATGTTTTCTGATTTCTGGTTTGTTTCGTGGCTATTGTCTTTCTATCAGATGACTGTAGTCTACTTCCAAATCAATATTTAGTTATAAACGCTTTTCAACTGTGGTCCTCACATGTGACCATTTGCAGAAAGGTAACACAAAGGTAATTCATGTTTCATCATTCACTTCATTTATGGAAGTCTCAATGTATAAAACAAGAAACAACTTCTGAAAAATAGTGAAAATTAGAATTTTGACCCGATTCTATAAGTGTCTTTTCAATCCTTCTAAGGTTTTTTGAAAAACCTATGTTTCTATGTCAGCAATCTGGCTATAGCCATCGTCAAAGAAAAGGTCCTTTTCACTTAGCTGGAGCTCAGTTATAGAGGAGGAAAAAACCCTAAAAAAGAGCCTTAGTTTTTGAGATACCCCTACCCGGGGTAGAACAAAATGTGACATTGTTTTTTCAAATCTTTAGGATGTCCCCTTCATGAAATGGATTGTCACAAGTTTTACTTTTACTGCAAAAGTCATGAAATTGATCCATGAAGGGACTCACCACTTAGGCAAAAAAAACACCTATCCTGAAAGTCAATCCTTTGTCATTTTCTACCTGCTGGTTGTTTTTACCTCATACTTGCACAGATGGTCTACAGGTAGTGTCCTTACATCCCAGAACAATCAGAATGCAAAAATGTGGTTCTGTTTTGAATCTGTAGCCTTTTATATAAGGACTTTCTATAGGCGGAAATTACATTTCTAATGAATGTTCCCCTGTAATCCTGGTGATAATCTTCTATAAGTGGTAGAACAACAACTGACAGTGTTTTTTCACAACTTTGACTTGTCCTCTTCATGAAATGGATGGTCAGTTGTTTTACTTTTAATGCAAAAGTCATGAAATTGATCCATGAAAGGACTTTCTATGGGCGGAAATGACATTCCTAAGGAAAATTCCCCTGTACTCCTGGTGATAATCTTCTATAAGGGGTAGTACAAACCCTGACAGTGTTTTTACTTGTCCTCTTCATGAAATGGATGGTCAGTAGTTTTACTTTTACTGCAAAAGTCATGAAATTGAAAGATGGAGTTCCAAGCAATCTATGGTAGTCAGACTTAAATGCAGTATGTATGTAGGGCAGGCCTACATGCAGTAGAATATACTATATTGTGTGCACCATTCTTAATGCCAAATAATCAGCAGCTTTTTCTCATTTTCATTTATTTAGTTTATTTCCTTTTCAATCAATTATCAATCAACTATTTTGAGCAGTCTGAAGGAGACTGACCAATGTTTTTATTTCTTTGAATTAGTTACAAGCAGGACAGTCCATATAAATACAGGGGCAATATTCCAACCCTTCCCAACTGGATTCCACAGAAGGGGTTTGGGGACACGATTGTGGTATATATATATATAAGATATAACACTTTGCTACATAGCCTGTTGAACATGCTGTTCAAAAGCATCCTTAGTGGGAGGCAGATGTGAGACTGACATTTCTGTTGTTGATGGAAGAATACAACAGAGCTCATCAAGACTGGAACATGGCTGGCCCTTTCCCTTCTTTTTTAGGCCATAGAGAATGAGGGCATATTGTCTAGCACATGCTAAAGTCTCTGGTAGACTATCGGTCAAGCCAAAGATTCTCATACCCTGAAGCTCATTTATGTGCTTCTCCAGCTTGTTGAAAGCGGTTGTTTTGCTTATTGCATCCAGTCAATGCGTGCCATGCTGGAAGACTCTCACACAAAGCCACTCCCAATGTATTTGTAATATCAGACACAGGGACGTATCGTTGTCTATCCCATGACCAGCATGCATGACAATCGAAGCTGTTCCAAGGAGTTGTCGACTAACATATTAGATGAGCAACACAAGTACATCCATGTATATAAATTGGGTCAGGGTCTGAGAACCTTTGGCTTGACAGATAGTCTACCAGAGGCTTCAGCATGTGCAAGACAATATGCCCTCACTCTCTCTCTCTATGGCCTAAAAAAGAAGGCAAAGGGCCAGCCGTGTTCCCGTCTTGATGAGCTCCTTTGTATTCTTGCATCAACGACAGCCATGCCAGTCTCACATCACTGAGGATACTTTTGAATGTTCAACAGGCTATGTACCAAACTGGTACAGTATATGGTGCCACAATCATGTCCCCAAACCCCTTCTGTGGAATCTAGTTGGGAAGGGTTGGATGCTAAAGGATGAGACTACATTACTACAGCCTGTCCTGTTCAAAAACATAGCCTGTAACAAGCAGTAAGAGACCTCACCCAACTCTACTGCTATGATAAGGATTGTTGCAGTCAAAGTAGTACGTGCCTCAATGTCTCTCTGTGGGATTGTGTTGCACATAATGTTACTCCTGTATTTACAGTGCATTGACTGTAAACTAAAATAAACAAGAAATTACACAATCCTTTTATACCAGCTTGTGCCTTGTGGACCAGCCTTGTGGAGCATTGTAGTGGCCCTTAGTTGAAATCCACTGGGAACTGAATTCCTTCTTACCTTTTATATTTTAATAATACTTACCATCATACCATATTTATTACTATAACATAAACAGTAAGACAGAATTCAATAAATCCATTGACCAGCCATTGGCCAATAGATACACAGCGGATTATGTCACAAAATCTCCTGCCAAAATTACGTCAGAATTTGGAAGATCATCGCTTTGTATCCATTGACCAGCTTTGCAAGCAAGCTGGTAAAAATTGGTCAGTCTCCATCATACTGCTCAAAATAGTTGTTGATGTGAAAATATTGAAAAAGAAATAAACAAAATAAATGAAAATGAGAAAAAGCAGCTGATTGATTATTTGGCATTACGAATGTCACACATATATACCTATACCTGATAACCATCCGTAGATTCTAAATGAATATGAAGTGTGTAGAGACATGGTATCAAATTGTAATCCCTGTTATTAAACAGTCATTGTGTTGTATTTGAGGCATTATTACAGTATTAATAGATAGAGGAACTCTGGAAAATAAAATAAAAACCCTGCTGCATAGCATAACAAACCTGCAGCATATTATGACATATTCTTCTGGTTTCTTTTAGGTGTTGGTGTATTCCCTATAGACAATCTGTAAAAATATTGTGTAAATTCAACTAAGTAGTAAGTAGGGATGGAGCTTGTCCATTTGTATTGATAATGAGCACATTATCGATCCTGCTTGTTGACCCCTGCTTTTATCAAGCCGACTATTGAGTGTCTTCTAATATTTTGTGGGAAGATGTGAGATGACAAATTCTGAACAGAACTGGAATATTCTTTTTTATTGGCCAGTTGTTGTGACTGTGAGTTTGTCTATGAAGATGAGAATTGACAAAAGTAAAACATATTATCATTTAATATAATTAAAACAATCATTCATTAATGTGCAATAAGTGTTAAATGGCTATATATTATGAATAGTACTGTAACAATTTCTTGATCGCCTCTTGATTATTGATTGATTATTTAAACTTGACGTCAAGAGTTACTGACCATCGATTTCATGAAGAGGACAAGTAAAAGTTATGAAAAAACATTGTCAGATGTTATAAACCATTATAGAAGATTTTACAGGATTACAGGGGAACATTTCCTTAAAAAATGTAATTTCCGCCTATAGAAAGTCCTTATATAAAAGCCTACGGATTCAAAACAGAACCACATTTTTGCATTCTGATTGTTTTGGGATGTAGGGACACCTGTAGACCATCTGTGCAAGTATGAGGTAAAAACAACCAGCAGGTAGAAAATGACAAAGATTGACTTGGAACTCCATCTTTCAGGGTAGGCGTTTTTTTTTTTTTGCCTATGTGGTGAGTACCTTCATGGATACATTTAATGACTTTTGCAGTAAAAGTAAAACTACTGACCATCCATTTCATGAAGAGGACAAGTAAAAGTTATGAAAAAACCTTAACAGGGTTTGTACTACCCCTTATAGAAGATTATCACCATGATTACAGGGGGATTTTCCTTAGGAATGTCATTTCCGCCTATAGAAAGTCCTTATATAAAAGGCTGTTGATTCAAAACAGAACCACATTTTTGCATTCTGATTGTTTTGGGATGTAGGGACACTACCTGTAGACCATCTGTGCAAGTATGAGGTAAAAACAACCAGCAGGTAGAAAATGACAAAGGTTTGACTTGGAACTCCATCTTTCAGGATAGGCGTTTTTTTGTGATGAGTCCCTTCATGGATCAATTTCACGACTTTTGCAGTAAAAGCAAAACTTGTGACAATTCATTTCATTAAGGGTACATCCTAAAGATATGAAAAAACCATGTCACATTTTGTTCTACCCCGGGTAGGGGTATGGTCAACTTCTGGCCCATTTTTTCCTCTACTATTAGTCTGTTCTTGAGAGACTACTATGTCAGTGGTTCTCAAACCTTTTCATGTGAGGGACCCCCAAGATGATATGTATTTGGCCACGGACCCCCATCTCAAAATATTTAGTTCCAGGGACCACCCATGAAGCAAAATTTGAGTTACAAACGTTCGCTTTGAAAATACATATTCAAAGATTTGCACACATTTTTCACGACTTTTTCAAAAAATAGCAGATCTACAAGCTCGCAGCGCGGCACTCACCCAGGGCCTCCACCAGACGTCCCACACCAGAGAAGTATGCGGTCACCAGCTGGTCGTCCTCAGCGCTGAGGCCGCCTCCGGAGGTTTCAGCTCCTCGGTGGAGTTGCCAGAGGACGTCGTCCTGCCAGCTCTCCAGATCCATCAGGCGGGCATGGGCTTCGAGGAGGCGGCGTGATTCCACCAGGCGTTCTGTCTCTGCCACCATGCTACGCACTGGCAGGAGGAGGTAGGGCTGTCACAATTATTACATAATCGTCTAATCGTGATTATTTGACATTATCGCAATCATTTTGTCATAATCGTCATAATCGTGAATGTTGAAAAATTTCCGAAATAGTGGAAATAGCAGATCTACAAGCTCACAACGTGTTCGCCACGCGTTGTGAGCTTGTAGATCGGCTATTTCCACTATCAAAGTTATTTTTTAAGTAGTAAGTTGTCAAATATGTCAGTAATTTCTTTGTATATTTAGGTTGTGGCATATCTACCATGTACAACTTCAAAGCCTAAAAGCCAAACAGAAATGTAATTATCAACGACAAAAACACAATTAAATCGTTAATCGCCAATTATTTGAGTGACAATTAATCGTCATGTAAAATGTCATATCGTGACAGCCCTAGGAGGAGGACGAGCAAGGCCATGGGAGGAAGGTAAGGAGGATGAATACAGGGATGTGAGGAGACGACAGTGAGACTTTGTGATGAAGAAGATGCTGCGCTAATGCAGTGGTTCTCCAAATATTCATGTCAACGACCCCCAAATTGATAGCCCATATATTGGGCCTTCTGATTATTTATTTATTTTTATTCAAACTCATTTTCAAAAGTGTTCAGCCCATTTACAAGCTCTCAATGTGTTGCATTGCGATGTGTTGTGTTGGATTAAGAGCGTCTGCTAAATGCTTAAATTGTAAATTGTTGCCAGTTCGTAGAATAGACTGGGTATTTTCGAATAGACGACTTACGATAAAATGGGTTAAAGTCGTTAAACTAATTTTGATACTATATTAACTAACTTGTGCAAGGGGACCCCCAGGGACCCCCTCTAAGACCCATGGGGCTCTCGGGAGCCAACTTTGAGAACCCCCGGGCTAATGAAAAAGTGGAGGAGGATGGGAGAAGAGCCGAGCAGTAGGACAGGGAATACGAGGAGAATAGCCTGTTAAATATTCTACCCACCAGCGTAGAGTCGTGGCAGGTTGCTGACTGCAGCAAGCAGCTGACTGTGATTGAATGACAGCTCTGTCAGTGTCTCCAGAGACTTGACCACCTCAGCGTTGCGACTGGACTCCAGTCCCGCCTTCCGCAGGGCGTGGGACACATCTGACAGCTCTGCCCTGGCCACTCGGAGCTGGCCAAGACCCCAGCCCACCCCCTCCAGGTAGGACTGGACCACAGACTGGAAGAGAACCACAAGAATTCAGCACAAATTGTCGGATCAATATTTTCATTTGCAGTGGTGTAAAGTAACTGTACATTTACTTAAGTAGGCTACTGTACTTAAGTGCACTTTTGAGATATTTGTAGTTCTAGTTTACTTGAGTAATTCCAATTTCCAACACTTTTACTTCTATTCCACTACATCTCGGATCCAAATATTGTACTTTTACTCCACTACAATTATTTGAAAACTTTAGTTACTATTTATGTTGCAGATATAAACTATAATATTATAAAACAATATAAACCATTTTTGCCGTGTCGTGTAGATCTGCTCGTAGATCTGCTTGTAGATCTGCTACTTTTACTTTTGCTACTTTAAGTACATTTTGATGCCAATACTTTCTTACTTTTACTCAGGTACATTTTGAATTCCAGACTTTTACTTGTAACAGAGTATTTCTATGTTGCAGTATTGATACTTTTACTTAAGTAAGAAATTAGAGTACTTTTTCCACCACTGTTCATTTGTAGGCCTACTTTTGGTGGTGTTGATTCAAAACAACAACCTCTGCAGATTTTACCTTTTGGATTTGGCTTTTCATACATGGTACGACTGCAACTTTGCGTGTGCTGTACTTTGCACGTGTGTGTGTGTGTGTGTGTGTGTGTGTGTGTGTGTGTGTGTGTGTGTGTGTGTGTGTGTGTGTGTGTGTGTGTGTGTGTGTACCTTGAGTCTGGAGTGTATGGATGTGGTCCGTTGGATTTCTCTCTTCCTGTACTGACTCAGTCTCTCCAGATGTTCAGGGCGACAGAACACACCTGACGCCCACTTCAGAGCGGCACCCCGCGCCAGCTGCTCAGCACGCTCCACCTCAGGCCACACATCCGGTTGGGGTGCCACAGCTGTCAAATATGTAAGGAACAGGTTACATTCAGGAGAAATGGAGACCAAACGTATGGTCATTCAGCACATAGGCCACCACTGTGTTACTGTTAGGTACAGTGACTGTGTCCTGCCATATTTGCCATGTGCGGCATTTACAAGGCCAGGCTTCTGTCTGGTAGACTACTGCCATGGAGCCTGTACCAAAAACAATGAGAATTGATTTGGCCTGGAAGGACATCCCTTCAGAAACCTATGAACTCTTTGCCGCGTATATGGAACCCACTTGTGGACAAGAAACATCCTATGTACTGTTGAAACGTCATCCATTGACTGACGAAATGACCATACTTATACTCATGTCAAAACATCACTTGTCACTGTTGTCAGAGAGAGCACGAACCATTGAACCATTATTTCTGTACTGTACCTGTCTTGAATTCTCTCTCTCCAGTAAACATTCCATTCTCACTCTGAATCACTCTCCTGTCTTATCTCTTTGATGGATTAATGTATCTCATAGGGGAATAAGAAGGTGTTGTTGTTTACAAATAATATATTTATCAAACTGTTACCTATATTGCCTTTGTCCCACACTGCAGAATCGAGAGTTAACCACTTAAACGCCATGCTTTGGTGGCTCAGGGGTAGAGTGGCCGGTAGAGCGGCCGGATGGTAACCATGAGGTTCCCAGTTCGATCCCGGGCTCCCCCAGAGTTAGTGTCGAAGTGTCCTTGAGCAAGACACTGAACCCCCGTTGTGCAGGTTGGTGCCTTGCATTCCTCTGCCATTCCATTGGTGTATGAATGTGTGTGGGTGAATGCAATGCACAATCTGTAAAGCGCTTTGGATAAAAAGTGCTATATAAATGCACCATTTACTTCCTTGACCTTGTCTGGAGTCCTCCAGGTCTATACTGGTGAAATGCAAGGAGGATTAACTGGTCAATAACAAAACTCTCTTTTAGCACGCCAAGCATCAACAACTAGTGTGACGCTGCATGAATGGATTTTCAAGACAGGATATCTTTTTTATCAGCTCAAACAAGGCCTTCTGTTTGTATGTCAGAATCAGTCCGTTACTAATCAGCGTGTCAGCTGGTCACACAGCAAAGCGAGCCAGACAGACACATATCTGTCGGCCAGCCTGTAAAGGCAGTCTGTCAGGCAGTCATCAAGTGAACGAGATAGATATAGGTCTTGCAGGCAGGCAGGCAGTCGGACAGCATCATAATCAGCATCACAGGATGTGGTTCTCCAATTAACTTAATTCAATAACAACCCAATGAGTGACTCAGCACAGCACGTGAGTCACCGCGCAGATCTTTTATGTGAATGTGCATCTGTCTGTGTTTTATTGGACTCATGTGAGTTTTACCCCAGTGAAAGAGGGAAAGTAAGGCATTGAATAGTGTTCGTTATATGGTTGATGGTTAGAGGTTTAGTGTTAGAGTCAGAATTAGGGTTACGTCAAGGTTATGGTAACAGTTATGGTTTTGAGTTGATCATTGAAGGTAAAGGTTAGGGTTAAGGGTAAGCAAGTATTCATTCACTGGCTGTAAGGTAAGGTAACACCATGAACATAAATCGGAGTGCTGAATATGTCATCATCAGCAATTCTGCCAAACAACAAACCGATAGAGTTCCCTCTCAGGAGAGCCATTATAGCCTAATGCATTCTCGAACTGCACCATCACGGTGAAAGTCACAGCCATAGAGTTCATGGCAACACAGATGATGTTAGCATCAGCTGCGACACTGTTACAGAGATTGTAACATGTTTATAAATGAGAAGAACTTGAGTCACCAACATTGTGATCAGGGCAGGCAGGCGTTCTCTATATGAAACAGAAATAGACAGACTAATATACTGTATATTAGGCGCTGTATGTCTATCAAATAATGAGGCTGTTCCTTACATGATAGGCTGAGATAGGCAGAAGTTCATTGACATTCAGTCACACTCATAGAAATTCAACACTAGCCATCCAACTGTGCTGTTTCCTCTTTAGTGAGACTTTGGAAGAAATGGGTGTCACTTGACAGTGCTGGCACTGCGAGTGAGTGAGTGAGTGAGTGAGTTTATGTGTATGTATGTGTGTGTGTGTGTGTGTGTGTGTGTGTGTGTGTGTGTGTGTGTGTGTGTGTGTGTGTGTGTGTGTGTGTGTGTTTGTGTGTGTGTGTGCCCACGCACGCACGTGTGTGTGCATGTGAGTTTGTCTAGCTATACTTATGGGGACTAAACGCATGTTCACACAGTCACCTGCAGGGGACCTCTGACAGTGTGGGGACAAAATAGTAGGTCCCCACAACGGTTAGGGTTAGGGTTAAGGTTAGGGGTTAGGTTTAGGGATAGAGGTTAGGGTAAGGCCACAGGACTTGCATAAAAATGAATGGAAGTCTATGTAATGTCCCCACAAGTGATATAGTGTGTGTGTGTGTGTGTGTGTGTGTGTGTGTGTGTGTGCGTGTGTGTGTGTGTGTGTGTGTGTGTGTGTATGTGTGTGTGTGTGTGTGTGTGTGTGTGTGCGTGCGCGCGTGCGTGCGTGTGTGTGTGCCCATTACAGTACCTTCTGGTTTGTCACCACCATTCTGTTCCCTGTCTGACATTTAACTTCAGTTTTCAGCCAACCGCCTGTTCTTCTGTCCACCAAGCCTCCTCTTCCCTGAGGGCCAGCGCTCCGAGTGCCGAGGACACAACCCTGCCAGGGAACGGTGAAGAAAGACACACACAGAGAAGCAAGGAGAAAGGGTGGAGGAGAGAGGGCACATATCCATTCTACTGACGGCTTTCCTCTTTCTCTCTCACACACACACACACTCTCCCAGACACATCCTCTGCTCAGAGGCCGACAGGAAGGGAGGGAGCTGCCTAGCTGGGGGAAGGGAGAGAGAGAGAGAGAGAGAGAGAGAGAGAGAGCGAGAGAGGGGGGATTACATGGGGAGAGAGAGGGGAAAAGAGAGGGAGGGCCAGGGAATTGGGAGGGAGAGAGAGAGAGAAAATGGGCAAGGATAGGAAAGGTTTTTAGGGAGAGGGTGGGTGAGAGAAGAAGGGGGGACATGGGGCAGGGAGAAGGGGTGTTGAAGGTATGGGGAAAGTTGGGAAGAGAGAGAGGGGGGGGAGTAAGGGAGGATTTGAACGGGTCATATATTGTCATCCCTCTGGCCTGCCAGTCTTTCCAAAAAAAAAAAACACAGACCCATTGTCGACACTGAACAAAGCTTGTTTCTTTTTTGGCCATATGCACAAACGATTGTGTCACTGTTCTGTGATCTTCCACAGCTGTGGGATCCTTGTGGAGTTCCACTAGTAATAGCTACTACCTCTAAGGGACTTTGTTTATTTGTGGAACAGTCAAGTCCTGTGACCCCTTTCCCCTCTACTCTGTTTACGTCTCACAGCTTCCCGGACCTCTTCTGAACAGTGTAGAGTAGACCATGCCAAGTGGCCCAGTGACTGGAGCTAGCATAAACTAACTGGGGTATTGCGATACCATTAGACGAAAGAATTCTTTGTTCTCGTGATGTGATTTCAGTGCTTGGGCTGAATCTGTACTTAAGACTTGTGTGTTACCCATATTTTAACAGGGGACCCCCCACCCTGCTGAGCATTAAGAGTTGAGGAATTTTATTTTTTTTATAACACGGTTCTATTGTGAAAATAACAAATTTACATGCTCACAACGCCTCGCAAGCATGTAGATCGGCTATTTTTCACAATTTCTGCTTCTAATATTTCACAACTTGGCCAATGTTTAATTTACCATTTTAGAGGTATTAAAAAGTCCTTAAATTGTCACTTTAGAAATGTGCATATACCCTCTATACACTTAAACTTTGTTGTTTTTTTTTTACTGTTGAGTGAGAAAACAATGTTTCATCTGGGGACCCCCCAAAATAATTTGGGGATCCCTCTGGGGGTCCCGACCCACAGGTTGAGAACCACTGATGAAAGGAGAAGGTGAGGGGAGAGGTTCTGATTGCAGGATGTTGGGTAGAAAACATTCTCAGGGTGGCACCAGAGTGGTAACAGCAAGGCTGCTGATCTACTGTTATATTGTCACACTGATAGCAAGTATCATCCCTGATAAACAAGCAATGCATTTGTGCCACCCTTTTGCAGTATATAAAATTGGTAACCAACTGTTTTTATTTCTTGAGCGGTGCTAAACCGCTCCTACTGTCTGTAATGTGTATGTATGAGTACGGAACTCCACGTATGGAGATAACCACCGTCACGGACGTATGAGTATGAATGTCCGTATATACTGTATGACAGGGTTCCCCAATTAGTTTTCCCCAAGGGCCGAATCATGTCTAGGGTGCCAAGCCGAGGGCCACAGCATTGCTTGGGTGGTGTTCCCGCTACTCCAGCGACAGTTCAGATATCGTCGTTGTCGGGTGAAGATCTTGTATGTCCAAAACCGTTTGTTTGCATTTATCATTTTAAAAATGATTTAAACTAGTGAAAACAGCCGATCTACAAGCACACAACGCCTCGCACCGCGAGGGTGCGAGGCGTTGTGTGCTTGTAGATCTGCTGTTTTCACTACGTTTGTGCGACGGCCTTGTATGATGAAGCAGGGCTTTACTTTGCGAAATAACGTACACATTTGGAGATACGAGGTTTCCACCCAACAACGACGATATACTAGTGTTGTTGCTGCTCTTTTACCACCATTATTACTGGGGTTGGTGGGGGCCAGACAGTAGCCCCCCGCGGGCCCCAAATGGCCCACGGGCCGCCTATTGGGGAACCCTGCTGTATATTATAATTATTTTTATTAACTTGCTGTATGAACCCTGCTGTATGAGCACGGAACTCCATGTATGGAGATTACTAAAGTCACAGACAGAATGGCCCATACAAGGAAATATTATGCACGTGTGTCGTGTTTGATACCAGTGTATTGAGACGGGAAGCACAGAGAGAACAGGTGGGACATGCAGCTGATGGTCCGGCAGGCCAGGAATCAAATCGGGGACCTGGTATGAATGAGCCCTAACAGCTCTGGAAGTCCCAAATTGACCTATACAAAGTTCAAAAAAGAAAAGAAAAACTTAGTACATCCAAGTACTTCCCACAGAATAAGAGTCCTGAGCTCATTGAGGTCTGCCCTACACAGCAGTGTATCCTAAAGTGTGGGTGTGGGGCTCCCCTCCACTCGTCATCACCTTGAGCTCAGCAACTCCCCTCACCACCTCCACCCAGAGAGGCTGGGGAGGAACAGGAAGTCTAATTCTAGACCACTTCCTCTATGACATTCCTGACCTGGGCTGACTTCCTGTAAGACTCTCCCAGACGCAGTAGGTATCCATGTATGGCCCATCAAGTCATCTCCTATATGCACACATGTATGCTAATTTAGTCACAACCATATATGGAGGGGGCCAAGGAATGGGAATTCCATTGGCTTAAAAACTGACATTTGACAGGAAAAAGGAAGGAAGACTATTTCAACTTACCGTACATAAGTTTACAGATAAAGACATTCGTTTAGTAGCGTTGCGGTTTTGTTTGACTTATGGGGAATGATGCAAATATTTCATCTGTTACAACAGGCAGTTTATTTTTTTTATGACGGCAACACCCATGACTGTATGAAACCAAAAATTGCATATATTGCATTTTATTCTACACTACCTTTATCAAGTGCGAAGAGTTCAAAGAAAACGGTCCAAAGTCTAACGACGACAGACTACACAGAAATACATAATGAAGAGCAGGAAATAAAACAGGTAGACTAGAACACATACAATGCAGCAGCTTCTTTAATATCCCTTCAGAAGCCATAGACAATTTGATTTATAAATGCCCCCTTTGCTCTGATCAATAGTGTCATCCAAAACAGTTAAATAAAAGTATACAGGAAAACAATTCCCATCTTTAAACCCATCACGTAAAGAAGAAACAAACAGACTGCTGGAGAGTACTGTACGTCTGGGATGGAGGTGAAACCCCCCAAGATACAGATGAACCAATCTGAGTTCCCTACAGATGAACAGGCATGATAGGAACAGCCTTTAACACAGTCTGAAATGTACCTTAAGAAATGGCACAAATTAACAAAACCATGAAAACAGAAAAGACAACACACCGATAGTGTGTCTGTTGTGCAAGGGAGGCACGTTAGGTCGGTATTGAATGGAGTCAATTCGGGTGATGTACAGGAGTTAAAAGCTTGTTAAGGCCTTCAACAGATTATTTTAGAAAAGGCATAAAGCTTGCGAGTATAACAAAGTCTGCATCAAATCCTTCCCAGACAGGAAATGGATAACCTTTTATTGATTGCACTAATCTTAAATACAATCCGGTGCATCAAGTGTCATACAAATTGCCTCCATTGCAACACAAGCAGCAGGCCTACATGTTACACCAGTAATATATTTTGTAGTGTCACCTGGTATTTCACAGACATTCATATCCTACTGGACTCATTAGTTGTGATGTTAATGTTCTTTACAATCCTTCACAATGTATATTAGTACTTTATTCATATATATATTTATAATATTTATTTACCTTTCCAGTTCAATGTTATAACAACAATCTTCTAAAATTTGAATAATAATGCAAACTCTAATAACACTGAGACAATCAAATGGCTATTTCCCAAAGGTAGTGATCAACACAAAATATACTTCATAAAGCCATTTACAGACTGCTCTCCATCATGCTCCTGCTGCTACGAGCCTTGACCAGTTGTGTTTGGGTCTCGGTCTGTAGGGGTTGGCTCCATGTGTGGACGTCCAGCAGAACCTGGTTTAGTTTCTCCATCCACTCGGACTGCTCCTCCTTTGTGTCAGCCGAGAACCAGCACCTGGAGAAGGATGAAAATGTGTTTACCGGTATATAGCAGCAACAAACCTTCATATAAATGATAACTAAAATAGGTGAAGGTTGACTTTATGAAGAAAAGAAAGAAAAATGCGCATTGGTAAGCCCAGCAGGAGTGACAATTAAGGCCATTTATAGTTACGTATGGTTGATTTTGTGTACTTTTGGGTGAGAGATTACGTACAGTAATTCCGTCGACATGCATAGTTCCTCCTCTACGTTATGTCCGTGCCGACCGCTCTCTGTTGGGCCGCACGCCACATTGTGCCTCGCAGCACAGAACAGAATAGCTAACAAAAGCGAAGCAGCCAAAATATGTAGAACCACAGCATGATTTCTTGACCCGCCGACGTGATGTTATAAGTGGTAACAGTCTGGACTGCAGGTTCTGCTGTCTGTCGGCAAAGTTGCTTCGCGGATTCGCGGTAAATGTTAAACTCCGTGAGGGTACAGATTTAACCACATATGGATCAGGACCCGGAGTGATTATAACAAAACACACCCGCATATAATTCCCAAGTATATGATGAGCCGCTGAGCTAATTAATCAGCTCTTCTTGTGTGCCTCGTCTTGTTGGCAGCTGTTGGAGGAGGATAGGCGGTGTGTGTGTGACTGTGTGATAGTGAGTGTGTGTGTGTGTGTGCGTGCGTGCGTGTGTGCGCTCTCGTGCGTGTGTGTCAAGCCGTCCTGTTGCGACGTTCCTTTTTTACTGTTTCTTGATACAATATATTTCTCATTGGGACACATAGTTTGAGGACCGCTGTCATAGAGCAGAGGAAAAGTAATTTTCCTCACTACTGCGCCTACGATTGACAACGGTGGCCGTGGGTACTTCTTGCTACGGATACATCTTGTACGTTCAGTCCGTCCAGTTGGGTGCTGTACGTAAGGGTCCGTATATGGAGCTAAATCATCCGTCAGTCAGTCAGTGTTACGTACTGGGAGTCAGGACAGTCTTTATCCAAAATATTAAAGACTGTTATTCGTCTCAGGTACTCAATTATTTAACCAATAAAAAGTTTTAACAAGAGGTTGTGACTAAATAATTAACTGCAATGGTCCATTTCCTGAAAAGTAAGGATTTTGGACATTGAAGGTTTCCGCCTGACAGCGGTAGTATGTGTGATAACCTGATAGAGGTAGTATGTGTGATAACCTGACAGTGGTAGTATGTGAGATAACCTGACAGTGGTAGTATGTGTGATAACCTGACAGTGGTAGTATGTGTGATAACCTGACAGTGGTAGTATGTGTGATAACCTGACAGTGGTAGTATGTGTGATAACCTGACAGTGGTAGTATGTGTGATAACCTGACAGTGGTAGTATGTGTGATAACCTGACAGTGGTAGTATGTGTGATAACCTGACAGTGGTAGTATGTGTGATAACCTGACAGTGGTAGTATGTGTGATAACCTGACAGTGGTAGTATGTGAGATAACCTGACAGTGGTAGTATGTGTGATAACCTGACAGAGGTAGTATGTGAGATAACCTGACAGAGGTAGTATGTGAGATAACCTGACAGTGGTAGTATGTGTGATAACATGACAGTGGTAGTATGTGTGATAAGTAACCTGACAGTGGTAGTATGTGTGATAACCTGACAGTGGTAGTATGTGTGATAACATGACAGTGGTAGTATGTGTGATAACATGACAGTGGTAGTATGTGTGATAACATGACAGTGGTAGTATGTGTGATAACCTGACAGTGGTAGTATGTGTGATAACCTGACAGTGGTAGTATGTGAGATAACATGACAGTGGTAGTATGTGTGATAACCTGACAGTGGTAGTATGTGTGATAACCTGACAGTGGTAGTATGTGAGATAACATGACAGTGGTAGTATGTGAGATAACCTGACAGTGGTAGTATGTGAGATAACATGACAGTGGTAGTATGTGTGATAACCTGACAGTGGTAGTATGTGTGATAACCTGACAGTGGTAGTATGTGAGATAACCTGACAGTGGTAGTATGTGAGATAACCTGACAGTGGTAGTATGTGAGATAACCTGACAGTGGTAGTATGTGTGATAACCTGACAGTGGTAGTATGTGTGATAACCTTACAGTGGTAGTATGTGTGATAACCTGACAGTGGTAGTATGTGAGATAACCTGACAGTGGTAGTATGTGTGATAACCTGACAGTGGTAGTATGTGTGATAACCAGACAGTGGTAGTATGTGAGATAACCTGACAGTGGTAGTATGTGAGATAACCTGACAGTGGTAGTATGTGTGATGATAACCTACTTGGCTGCAGCGCCCTGGCTGTCATCGTCCTGTTTCTGTTCCAGAATGTTGCTGGCCAGCTCAAAGGTGAAAGGTCGCGCACAGGAGACCCTCTTCACAGGCTTGACACACTGGCTGGACGAGCTGGACAGAAGGATGCTGCCCTCTGGTGCCTGGGAGGGAAAGGGAAAAAAAAGAAATTAACTGTCAGTAATATGTTTTCCATCCCTTTTACAGTAATGTCCCTTTCCAGCTTGCCACAAACACCATGAATAAGGCAAAAGAAATGTATAAATACAACCGAGAACAACCGATAAGCTAAATGCTCAATTTGATGTTGTATATCTCTGTATAGAGTTATTGACAAATATATACAGTACATATACATGGGTATGTGGGTCGTGACCCCACTGTTAGGCCCCAAAATAATAATAATTTTATTGATAATATAACAAAAATCAAACCTCGGTTCGAAGTGAAGCAGTGAATTTGTATTCTATGTGTTCTAGATCTATACATTCTGTGATCTATACTTTCTATGTTCTAGTTCTGAATGAATGAATGATTTTGTCTGGAGAGCCAAATTGTCATGTGAAGCTTAGCCAATCCTCAATTCTTCATTCTGGACATGCACGGGACAGACAAAACTAACCAATCACAGCGCAGAGATGCACGGGACAGGTACGGGACACACAAAGCCACACCTTGGATTTGAAGCGGCTTTCACCGCTTCAAAAATAAACAGTGACAAATACATAATAACTTAAAGTATATGGGTAGTTCCATTGAGCCAAGGTGGAACACAATTGATTGATCGTAATGAAAATGCAAGCTGTCTACCCGAATGGCTGCTGTGAGTGGGCCGTGAAAGACTTTGGGGATTTTCAAGTGGGCCCTGATCCAGAAAAGGTCGACGCGGCGACAACCACTGACAAAAACCTCTGCATAGTAACCAATATAGATGCATATATTTAATGAACAGAAATAGGACCGGTCTACGGTTACTGCACCTTGCTTTCCCTGTCATTGGGATGGTTCCAGTAGTGCATGTGATGTCCATCTAGGACAAAGAATCGGCGGTGCCACGCCCCACATTCCGTTATCACCTCAAACATCGTCTGGGGATAAGGAAGTATCAGTTAAATACATACACTCAGTATAACGACACATAAGTATCAATTAAAAACACACATTTTGGCAATAGTCTCCCTAGTGAAAATTATCTTGTGGTTATTTGGGATGTTTAAATCGAAAATGGCAGATCTACAAGCTCAAAACACAGCACTATTTTTGCTACTTTTGGGTGACACTGTAGTATGACGAAGTAGCAAATTAATTGATGAAAAAACTAAAAGTTCAGAAAATTCAAGGGTCTTAAAAAAGAAAGAAGTTATTCATATTAATGTAGCCTGTGTGTAATTATGTGGAAACAAATTAGAACAAAAAGAGACATTGAGTGAATGAAAGACAGACAATAACAGTACTGACCAGGAAGCCTTCATGCTGCACATTGGAGTGGCTCTCACTCTCCAGATCCAGGTAGATGTTGCCCTCTAGAGGCGAAAGGAAGGGCACCTAGAGTCAGAAGAAGATAGGGATGTACAATCAGTTATGACACTATATGGAGCTCATTGAGTTGAGGGCATATCAGAAGAACTATTAAACAGAAGTACTCTAGATTGACAAATCATTTAACTACTTGAACCCCACATCCATATTCTAGGGGGAACATTAGCCGATCTACAAGCTTGTAGAAATGCAAACTTCACAAGTATTTGGTTAATTCCACAATGTTTGATATACATGCTCAATATGCAGTCACAAATTCTACTTCCTGTATGACGACTTTTAGATGTTTGCAAGCCAAATGAACATTCAATGCAATAAAGTCTATATGAAGTCAAACCTTTCCAAATACTTCCAAAAGCTCGCTATTAAAACCTCTACAAAATACAGCAAGTCTACTTGATTTCTGACATGCAAGGAGGGAAGAATCACAAGCAAACTATCAAGAGTACTAGGGCAGCGGTTATTTTGTTTGCACTGAGACAAGAGATCAGAGGTTAGTCTCTAGAGAAGTGAAGTGAGAAGAATGGAGGGGTGACAGTGTTATGAAAGACTGAAACCTTTTCCTGAAACTCATCTCCCAGGAGCCTCCTGATTTTTCCTTCAAATTTCATCTGAGTGAAGAAAGCAAGAGAGACAGAGAAATAGGGAGGAGCAGACACATTACATCACCAGTGATCCCACCCTTGTGTAGAAGTCATTATGGTGGGAAGAACAGCAAAGAGGGTAATTGTGTCAGTGTGTAATAAGACAAATGAATAAACCTCTAGGAATAAACCTCCGGAATACTATAGAGGTCTAGAGGACAGGACCGTGTTACATAAACACAACAAGGGAAGAGTTTTTCATCATTAATAAACAGTTTCCCCTTGACACTGACAGGTCCATACCAAATCTGAGATTACATTCAGCAATAGATTCAGTTTAAATTAATTTACCTTTAAGTGCACTGCCACACCGTTTTCAAAACTTTTAAATAACATATTCAAGCAATGATAAAGAAAAATATGCATATGCATTCTGCATATTTAAAGAGCCTAGCCCTTAAGTACCTTGTCCAGAGGGAACTTGCTCTGTCCCAGAGAGGCCAAGGTGATCTTGTGAGAGCCCACAAGACAGAAGTTACTGGAGCGACGCGTGTTCATGATGGGCAAAGTGGCAGCTAAGGAAGGACCAAGGAAAGAGAAAGGGCAAAATTCATCACAGATCGTGTTCTTCTATTATGCTCTTCTGCCCTATGAATCTTAAGCCTATAATTCAGGCTTCCACCGCTTGGAAATTGTAGGTAAATAAAACAGGGAGTTTGGCAAAAGTCCCCACAAAAATGACCATCCATACGTCCAGATAAAAAGACCAATCACAGTGGAGCTCACACCGGCACAAGCACAAGCAAACAGTGAAATGTATATTACTCAAAATGACTCATGCCTCACCATGTTGCTCCAAAATAAACAGGGAAAACATGGTTTGTTAAATGGAGGATTATAAAAAGGTCTCGACAAGATTGGACTAAGAAATAAACAACTTACATGTTATACTGTTGTTGCTGGAACGCTGCTGAAAAGCAAAGAAAAGGTTTGGTTGATACAACAATAAGATGGAAGGGACTTTCTAGGGTCAAGCACCAATTAATTGGCCAAGAAATAAAACAGGACACTCACCATAATGGTACTCAGAAGCTTTCTTGGAGTGACCTACAGTGAAGGTATATAAAACACCCAAGTGACTATGCATGTCCTGTATGAGTACAATCTTGCTAAATGTCACATGTCAGAGGAGAAGTAATTTACCCGTGGCTTAGTAGAGGAGCCGTCCATGTTGCAGGTGTTCCCAGAGGTCTGGGACTAGACAAAACAGATGGACATTAAATCCTCAAATCATTTAATATGACCGTGACAGACGATTCTCATTTTTGTTGGTGAAGAAATGCAGTAATTGACCATTAACTGATTCATGAGAAAGAAAAAGAAAAGGGCCTTCTCACCAGGCTGTAGACTTCCACATCAATCTCAAAGTTGGAGCGAATATCCTTCCTGAAGATTAAGGATTTAAGAAATTAAAAGCATTTGATAAGTAATTTAAATACCGGTATGAGCAATGGCTGATGTCAATGTCTTTGCTTTTAGATGGGAATGTGGACTTACAGAGTGACAGTGGTGGGGAAGGAAATGGTGTCCCCATTCTTGGCATCTGCAGCTGTAGCCAGAGGGGTGGCAACAATGTTGCAGGGCCCATAGCGGATCAGGACAAAGAAATAGTGACTTGGCTGACCTTTGGAGGGTGAGAAAATCAGATCAGAGGCTGACTCGCATCATTTTCTCTTAAGCTGTTGAAGTTATTTTTGAGAAATTGGTCACGGATGACAGCCATGTTATTTTAGTGAATTCATAATCTCAGACTGACCACCCAGACAGGCTGTGGGACATGTACCAAACCAAAACAAATAAGATGTGTCCCAGACGTACAGTAGTACCCAGTACATTGACAGAAAGATGGATATGTTGTGTTCTACCTGTGCGGTTGCGTGAGGAGTACACAAACTCCACCTTAAGAGGGAGCTGGATGTTGCTGATGCCAACAGTCCCCCTGCAGGGTGTCAGGGAGGTGGCACTTCCTGCTTCCTCAGACTCCAAAAGCCTTTCTTCCCTCAACCTCGCCACCTCTGCCAGGAGGGCAGCACGCTTTTCACCTGACAACAATCGGTTTGAACATGAATAAGTAAAATACAGTGACTGACAACCATAGAGATGAACCATAGAGATTAAGATTCTACAGGTAGCAGCAATGCAACTACTGTGGCATGTGCTAGAAATATGATGTCTGTGTTGGCCCGGAAACTTCTGAGCAACCATATTGGCTCTGCTCTTCAGAACCATGACCATGCATTTATCTAATAATAGCGACTGTAAGCAATGCTACGGCAACGGCAGATGACAACGGTAACCAGAAATGATCAGTGCTGGATAGATAAACCTTCCGCCGTCGCAGCCGTCCCTACAATGGCAGAAGCTAGCTTTCCACGTAGCGTCTACAACACCTGCTGCGTGGTCGCATCGCCATGGGAACCAAAGAGTTCAGTAACAGGGGTGGGATCCCGTCGCGGAAGGCTGTTTGCTTAACGATTTTGACCACTACGGCGATTACGTCATAGCAGCCGTAGTCCCGCCTTGCGTCACGGTTGTAGAAAAGGTCTGCTTAAACTGCCTAAAAACAGCCACAAGCCACCTTAAGAATTGTGTTTTTTTCAATATGGTATGTCCAATCAAAAGATGATACATATATATATATATAATATATATATAAGATTATCTATCATCTCTACAGTGTGATACGTACAGGAGACGAGCAGTAGTTTCTCAGCTTCAGCCTCCGTCACTGAGCCTCGCCCATGCTCCTCGTCAGTGCAGCAGCTTAGAGCCTGCAACGTCTGGCTGATCACCTTCTGCAGTTTCGCTGCCTCCTCATTTAGAGCCTGGACAACCATGGAACAACACACAATATCAGAGAAGGCTCCAAACCTCTCAAAACAAACTAATTAGACTCATCCAAGGGTTGGGGCCCATGACCACCCTTTATGCAGCACATTATTATAGCATAGGATGGCTCAAAGTAGAAGCTAGAGTAGATCAATTGAAATTTGGGCTGACATATAAAATTATAATGCATCGCTGCCCTCCATGCCCTCGGTACCAAATTATCTGATTGATTACCTAAAAAGAGTGAGCAACTCTCACGGCTATAATACTAGAGGGAGCGCAAATAAGGATCTGGTGCCACCCATTTTTAAAACAAATATGGGTAAATTCACCTTTCAAAACACTGCCATTCAGGTGTGGAATGCTCTCCCCCCTTCCCTCAAAAAAAAAAAAAAAGCAATTCGCTGGCGTCATTCAAAACTGGCTTAAAAGTTCATCTGTAAGCTGTTCATATGGAGAGGTAAGAGATTATTCAGTACCACCTACGATAGTACTTCTACCCCAACCCCAACTTGTGAATAGACCTCATGGTTAGAAATGTTTTAGAGTCGTTTTATATTTTTTGATGTTATTGTTTCTTTGGTATATGAATGTATCTTGTCCTGCTAGTGAATGAATGCATGGGACCTGAATGGAAATAAGACTACATGGTCTTTCTTCAGTGTTATCCTTTTGGACCAAAGTGCTTTGTACTGTATGCATCTTTTAATGTGTCTAATAAATAAATCAATCAAAAAATAAAAAGCAAAGGGAATCTCTATTTATCTATATCTTAATCGTCGAGTTCGCAGAACCAGCAGTTCTGGAGGGCACTCTCCAGAACTTATCCAGCTAACGGTGACAGGGGGGGGGGGGGGGGGTACATTGATGTACAGTCTGCAATCCACCTCACAGACCATTAAAAGAAGACAGATAAAAGTGTTCACACATACCAATATCTTATCTTTGACGTTGATAATTTGTGGACGGGACTTTACTTGGGCCTTCCTCTGCATCACAGGAGTCACACTTTGAGAGGTAGGTGGCTTACTCTGGCTCTGTGTACGATAGGCACCCACGCTGTCAATCAAGAGATCATCATTATCAGACAGGTGGCACAGAGAGAATAGACCCATCGCAAAAAACGCTTACGGAGTATACAAAAATTTAACAAGTTAGATTCAAGTATCACTTGCCTTACAAGTTGTTACTCGCAAGGGACTCATCAGTGTATGCACAGAATTGATACATACAGTATAGATTATCTGGGTATTCATCATTGCCCGATGTTAGATGCCAAGGCCAACAACAAATGCAGAGTGATATATTGATTTGTCACATTCCTTATTTACTCATCAAGCCAATGCAAAAATGTATCATTTCATCATCATTACTGTCTACAAGGAATCATTACCTGTATAAAGGAGAGGACTCTGCAGGAGGGGTACTCAACTTCTCTGGAGTCAGGAGCAAAGATGGAGGGTTGGACAGGCTCACTGCCAGCCTCTGCGAATCGAAGGATGGAACAGTTAGATATACAGGTATAAATAATGCAAATTCACAAACATTTTAAAATTGGAATGCATTAATCTCATTGCTCAATTGTTTGACAGACATTGTAGAGATGCAGCACCGTTTCACAATCAATGAAAATGTATTTTTTGTGGGCCCTGAAATTCTCACATTTGTAAAAGTGGAAGTGTTGATAATGCATGATAAAATAAAAGACACAAGACAAATGTGTAACTTTTTTTTAACCTAGTCCAATGCCGTTGAGAACACATGAACCTACAGTTCTGCAGTACCTGCTGTCACAGTACTTAGTGCAGTAGCCATTATCACAGTACTACTATGACAGATGTGATCATCAAGTTTGAAGTCGATCGGTCGATAGTTCTAGAGTTATGAGGTCCAGTGGAGGACAGACCCACACAAACAGACAGGGATGGAGCTGCGGGGGTTTACAAGGCTATAGCTAGATGTTTTCTCAAAAGCCACAGATCTAATTATTTGTATATTTGTTTATAATTAGTAATAATAATACAACAACGCATATAGAATATTACAGGAATAGCAGGAGGCTTATCAGATTCAGTTTATAACAATTGTAATCAAGAGTGAAAAGTGCTCTAGGCAGAACAGCATCTACAAGCTCGCAGATCTACAAGCTCGCAGCTTGTAGATCTGCGACCATACCAAAAAACCTACAAACTACTAATAAGGCAAAGCCCCCGATCTGGTGAGGACCTAGCTCCGCCTCTGCAGGCAGACAGATTCCATGCATTTATAGATACAAGTAGAGTCATTAAATGCTTTAAAGGAGTAGTTCACCCCCAAAATGACTTTTTCTCTTTTGATTACTCACGCCATGGAGACTTGGCGTAGAGTCAAGCCATGGAGACAATAGATTTACCCCCATGGATTCCGGATGGGGACTCAAATACATTTGGGTCTGCCATCCGGAATCAATGGGAGTAAATTTACTATAATCAAATTATTGTCTTAGGAAAAATATTATTGAACTCAAGAAGTCTCCATAGTGTGAGTAATCAATAGATAAAGTCATTTTGGGGGTGAACTACTCCTTTAAGAACTTTAAATATCGGACTACAATATATATTTTCATGGTCTTACCATAGGAGTGACCACAGCCTCTACAGATTTGCTGAGAGGAGACAGGATCCCAGCAGGGGGGAAAGTTAGTTCGTCTCTACTTCCGTAAAGCGACTCAAACCCATGCCCCTCTTTGACGTCCTCGTCTCCCTCACTCTTCTCCTTCTCAGAGTCCATCTTGTCTTCAGAACAAGTGACAATACCGCTGTCCTGGTTTCCAGTGTCTGCATCATCCCACGTCCGCTCTGCTTCCATCTTTCCAGCATATTCCAGAACCTCCCCAAACATCTCGTCTATCATCTCCGCTGTGTTGGCCTCGTCCTGAGAGTTCAGTTCAGCCTCTGGTGAGAAAAAACATCCCAACACAGGCAAGTTAAGTCAAATAATAAAGATGCTGACCCTTATGGAATGTTCACACGTACAGTAGTGTCAGTCGTCCCCCAGTCAACTCTGGGTGGTGGGTCGTTGTTGGAGGAACAGAATGTGTCATGCAATCCATTATTTGAATTGTGAACATGCCCTTACCTGACTGGTTGGTTCACAGACGTGTGGGAAAAAATGTATAGAACAAGAAACGACAGTCCTTTTATACCAGCTTGCGCCTTGTGGAGCAGTTTAGTGGCCTTGTAATGTGGAATCCACTGGGAACTGAATTCCGTCGTACTATTTATATTATAATATAAATGGTAAGACATAATATCTAAAATATACATTCACACTTGTTCTCCTGCTTTTTAGTCTCCAGCTTTTTAGCCAGTAGGAGATTTTGGCAGCTAACTATCTGTAGATCAGCTTTGCAAGCTGGTAAAAAAAGACCAGAAATAAATCACCAATGTGTTTCAAACATGTGCTCAGTGTTGTACGAAATTCACTTGTGCCAACCGGAGTAAATACTAGAGCCCGACAGATACTGAGTTTGTCCGTTTTATGTCATCAGTATATGGAGCTGAGTGACTTGTTTGCGACTGATGCACATCAAGGTTGGACAACACACTCCATATTTGGGTGTAGCTGCATTGGGAACTCCTTATATGGTTATGGCTGATGAGGTCCACTCACCGGCTTGCAGACAGTTTTAATATAGGATACAGATTACACACACAGAATTGTTTTGCAATGAACGATCCCTCAAATGTGGTTATCAAATTATCAATAAGGCGTAAGCCAATATTGGCCAATGAAATTGGCCAACTGATAATCGGGCAGGCTCTAGTAAATACATGCATGTCCATGTCCCATATTAAACCTGTGCTTACTGTAGGTGCAACGATCACCATAGTTTCTACCGTCTTAACCGTTCCCCAAATGCAGCCACTGTGCTGAAATGTCTTCCATAATTATGCTGCTGTATTCATCTCACCTGACGAACTAGACTCTTTTGTGGGCTCCGAGTCAGACAGGGTTGAGTCTTTGATTAGCTTGGACTGATATATTTCTGTTTCTGATCCATTGTGTTCCTCTGCCGATAAGGACTCCGTCTCCATGTCCTCAAGTTCTTCAGTTCTTGGGAACCCAGTAACCTCTGTGGGTGAGTCACACTCCTCTTGTCCTTCAGTACATGCAGCGGGCTCAGAGAAAGTGTTCATCTCAGACAGGGTTGAGTCTTTGATTAGCTTGGACTGATAGCTTTCTGATCCATTGTGTTCCTCTGCTGATGTGGACTCCATGTCCTCCTCAAGTTCTTCAGTTCTTGGGAACCCAGTAACCTTTTGTCCTTCAGTACATGCAGCATCTTCATCCTCAACTATACACAACTCTATGTCCCTGTGCACACGATCTTGAGGGTATCTCCACATCTTTGGTTCCTCATCCATTGATGGTTCAGTTTCCTCTCCATATGAAAGTCCATCAAACTTATCATTTTCGTCAATTGAGAGGGAGACTGGCCGGTCTCTCCCTGCAGTTACTTTGAATGACTCTTGGGTCGTCAGTGCATTGGGGTCACCTACAATTGATGAACACTGTTCTTCATTGGTAGCCAACTCTGATGCACCTGCCTCTTCAGTAGCAGCCAACTCTGATGCAATCTGGTCTTCAGTAGTAGACAATGCTGATGCACTCTTCTCCTCAGTAGGAAACAAATCCGATGCATTCGGTTCTTCAATAACAGCCAATTCTGATATACTCTCTTCCTCAGAACCAGCCAACTGTGACGCACACTGGTCCTCAGTAGTAGCACACTCTAACGCATGCTTCTCTTCAACAGCAGCCAACTGCAATGCAGGCTGCTCCTCATTAGTTGATGAACACTGTTCTTCATTGGTAGCCAACTCTGATGCACCATGCTCTTCAGTAGCAGCCAACTCTGATGCACCATGCTCTTCAGTAGCAGCCAACTCTGATGCACCATGCTCTTCAGTAGCAGCCAACTCTGATGCACCATGCTCTTCAGTAGCAGCCAACTCTGATGCACCATGCTCTTCAGTAGCAGCCAACTCTGATGCACCATGCTCTTCAGTAGCAGCCAACTCTGATGCACCATGCTCTTCAGTAGCAGCCAACTCTGATGCACCATGCCCTTCAGTAGCAGCCAACTCTGATGCACCATGCCCTTCAGTAGCAGCCAACTCTGATTCAATCTGGTCTTCAGTAATAGACAACGCTGATGCACTCTGCTCCTCAGTAGCGAACAAATCCGATGCAGACTGCTCTTCAATAACAGCCAACTCCGATATACTCTCTTCCTTAGAACCAGCCAACTCCAATGCATGCCGTTCCTCATTAGTAGCCAACCCTGATACACTCTGCTCTTCATCAACAGGTGACTCCAAAACAATGTGTATGTCAGGTTGACAGGAACTTTGCTTCCCTTTCTCATTTCCCTTCTCATCATTCTGCCCTGGATGTCTTGCAGCCTCTGGCTCTTTCAATTCCATTCCAACCTGCCACTCTGTACAGCTCTCTAGTTCTACAGATAAGACAGGAGCTGAGGATTCACAAGTTGTGTTTTCACCTGTTAAAGAGTCACAGTTGCACATAACTATACTAAGTCATAATAATTTCTTTTGGCACACGTTTATCCCAGTACAATAGTCTTCTACACTAAATATGTAATATCAAGCCTGTTTTCTCACGTTAAACCTTATTTTGGTTACAAATGTACCTCTTAGAATTCCTCACAGCATAGTTTTAATCCTTCTGTGTGTTCCTGCCAGAGGGTCTCACCTGTGGTCTTTGGCTGTACCTTCTCTGTACTAGATGCAATATCTTCAGAGTAGCTTCCATCTTTCATTTCAGCATCACCATCTACCTGCTGGAGCGATAACATTAATGAATACCATAGGATTAAATACCATCACAGGAACTAATGGTGAATAATACCGATACGCTACAATGGTAGCGATGTATGCATTTATTGCATTACATGCATTTGAAAAAGAACACAGAATGTTACATCAGAAATTAAAGGTTGTGTGCCAAAAAGAGAATAGAAAAGTGGAGCATTTTCACAAATCACACAAACACGGTGCTGTGCATGTTTCTGAAATAGAAAGGTGTAATGACAACATTTCGACAAAAACACAAACGTTCAAAGTGGATCCCTTGAACCTCAATTCATGTTTATTGATCATGAGAAGAAGACAATATATCTTTAGTGGCAAACCCACCGACCCAAAATCACAACTAAGACAAGAGGTGACCGTTATCCAACTTCCTAACTGAAAGTCACATTTGGGGCCATGAAAATGGGCACTTTCATCAATAGATATGTTGAGGAATGTTTTTCTATTATCCTTATTAATTAATGTCAGCTCGGTGGCTTTATAGCTCAAGTTATGGTCGGTATTTTTTGTGGCAAAATGCTTGTTATTGTAATAAGTTTTGTAATATTTTTGTAGAATTAGTTGAAAGAATTATTGTCTTTTGCCAATTTCCTGTTTTCATATACATTTTATATCTGATGCCAATTCCTAGTTTCTCTGAGGGCCATATTGCCCAACTCCATGACCCAAAATGCTGCCCAGGTGTGCAGCTCTTAAGTGACTGAGCCTACTGCACAGTTGTAGTTGGTAGAAGCACTCACATCCGAGGGCAGTACAGGAGGCCAGATTCTTCTGCTACGTGTAGGCGTAGGTGCCTTCCAGTCAGAGGACGGGCCAGGAGAAGCCGTCTCCTGCTGATATACACCATGTATCATTATCTGTAACAGCTATTGGCAAACTATTTCAAATCTTGATTAAGATTTGAGAGAAGCTGCTGCTTTTGTGAGAGCAAACGTGATGCATACAAATGATTAAATACAGTGATGCAGCTGCCAATAGTCCTGGCCTCACAAATATTACTTGTTGATCTTCAAGCATCAGACACATGCTAATGCAACCCAGACTCTTCAGTTTGACAACTGGCTATGGACAATACACAGGGAAACCCTATGGTCAAGTCAAGTCAAAAATCAAACATACCCATTAGAATCCGACTTAAACACAGAGGCCCTCTAAAAACAGCAATAGAATAAAGCAAAGTGGAGTATTTTCACAAATCCCTACAAGGGTTTCCAAGGTTTTCATTTCACCAAAAACATGATTAATGTTGTGGACCCAGTGTGACTTGGTTTTTAAAAAAAGTGACAAAACCCACCAACCCAGAAACCACAACTTAAAATCTGTGTAGTTATTCAACTTCCTACCCTGAGAGGCAAACCTTTGTGGCAATGAAAATGGGCAGTAGATACATCCAGTAACTTTTCATCAGAGTTTGTTCTCCCTACAGAATATCATCCAAAAGGATTTTATCTGTTGCCAATTCCTATTAAGCCTACTGAAGGTCTTAATGCCCACTCGCATATCCACAACATGTTGCCCAAGTGGGCAGCTCCAAGTGACTGAGCTGCAGTTGAATCACTCACATCCCAGAGCTGTGAGGGAGGCCAGATTCTCCTGCTACGTGTAGTAGGTGCTGCTATCCAGGAAGAGGAGGACGGTCCAGGACAAGTTTTCCCCTGCTGAGATTCACATAACACCCTTTTACACAGCCTGATGAAGGTGGGAATGTCGGACTATTATTCCACCCCGCTGTTCAGTATAAAAAAGGTGCACGCATTTAACGGGCTGCATTGTTGTTTCGCAGTGGAGCCAGCAGTGAAGGTAGTCACAGCTGATAAAACTGTGATGAACAATTTCAAAGAGTTTTGCTACAGTTGAAAATGTTCAAATCAAACCTCCTGACCCACTTCCAACATATCCCTTTTCACTACATGACCAGCTGACATTAAAGACAGACAGTATTTTCATATTGTTACAAACCATCAACTGACGGTGAACAAGTATTAGTTTATACAAAGATAAGAAAATCTGCTTAAAGATTGACTACAATTCTCAGACTTCGAAATGACCCAATTTGAAATGAATTACAGATTTCTTCAGTGTTGTCAGTTCTAACACATTAATGACAATGTCAAAATGTAATGAATGATCACGTAATTTTCTACTTAATACTCCAATGCTACGTCTGGGTACCACTGCAGAATTAATTACATTTATTCCAATACAGACCGTATCACATAACTAACCAGGGGTCTTCCACATTTTTGAGCAGTGCTCCTGGAAGGAGCTAAGCTCCAACGTCTGGCTTTGTTCGGTTCCTAAAAAATGTCAAGTCTCAGAAAATGTCCAGGCCCTAAAGTAAACTGAAGCGTGGCCTACATCTGGCCTACATCTTGGCACTAACAGATCAAAGTTTGTTGTACGCACAGGGTCTCATTGGACAAGCTTCGCAGGACTGCTTGATGAAATTAACTCGTAAATAGCACCGCTCGCTTTCTTCAGAGCAAGGAGCCATTATTTGAGAGGGAGAGAAATGAAGCAGGGACCCCTACTACATACTGTATACATCTTTTCATAGATTTCATAAGATGCTTCATAGTCTTGTTTGACAGCACTATCAGTGTTGTGTAATTTTTTCATGTTTGTTTAATGTTTACACATGATCTTTTGTTAAATGTTGGATTCATGTTATAATGAATTGCATTTTTATAGTGCTTTTCAAGTGCTCAAAGCGTTTTACAATGGTTCATTCACTCATACATTGGGAGGTGAAGTGGCGAACAGTCGACGCCAGCGTCCTCACTTCCCACATTCACACACCAATGGTGGCAAGCTGACACCGACCGTCTCATTGGAGGCAGTGTGGGGTTCAGTGTCTTGCCCAAGGACACTTCGACATGTAGACAGGAGGAGCCGGGATTTGAACCGCCGACCCATGGACCATTGGCAACCTGCTCTACCTCCTGAGCTACAGCCGCCCCAATTAATTGTTAATGTGTATTTCCAAACAACCAGACATTTAAACCCTGTAAACTTTACCTTATTTGGCTCTGTTCTTTGTCTTCTCTTTTTGCCCCCTACGTCAAACTTCTTCACTAAAAGCCAATCGTTTGATCTACAAGCATGCGCTTGGATGTAGATCTGCCATTAGTGGTTCATAAAAAAAATAAAATAAAAAAAAAACCATCACGGAACATTTGGCAGCCCCCCTGTAGTAACTGAGGACCCCAAGGACCCCCTGTTGAAGACCCATGTCAAGCGATACAGAGCCACCTACCAGACAGTCGCTGGACCCTTTTCAACGTGATTAAAAACCTTTATGGGATTTGGAATGCAAACACATTTTCAAGATCTAGTGGCCGTGAATCACGTTTGACTTTGACCAAAAAGACAGGCAGACACTAGACAGACATAATTGGAAATCTGAAAACCAAAACTCACCTCGGCCAGTGATGGGTCCGAGTTGCTCCTTTTCAGCCAGAGATTGTTAGTAATTGGCTGGGACTGGGAGAGCAACAGGCGCACCTGTTGTTCCCTCTCCTGATGGTGAGAAGACCGAGAACAAAGACAGAACTGAGCAACTACCCAGGGAGTAGAGACAATATTTAACAATACAACTACCATATCCACGTTGGTGGTAAAAACCTTACAGTGCATAAGAAGCATTTTGCCACAAAAAATACGGACCATAACTTGAGCTATAAAGCCACTGAGCTGACCCTCAGTAAATGTACCTGCTTAATGCGGGAAGCTTCCTTGGAGCTGGGTGTCACATTGCCCTGGATCTTCTGGTGGATGCCAGACACAAAGTTGGAGAGGGAGCGAGGGCAGGTGCCGGCAGGACTTGCAGCAGTGCTAGCCTCAAACAAAGGGGCCTTGAAACGCTCCAGGCGTTGGTTGAATTCACCTTCACCTGGAGGAAAGACAAGAACACCACAAAACAAATATCCGAGTGACACCAGGCTCAAATAGGTAGCCAGATAAAGCCATGTCTACAGTGTATCATTAATATTATTTTAAGCCTTTCAACAACAGAAGTAAATATCACTAATGTAAAACATAATTTGCCTTTGATGATTTTGAAATCATTAAATATACTGGTTGTTTATGGCAATGATTAGTCCTGCATTTGTTACTGGCAAAATCGATTGATATAAGTTCATTTGATTAATCTGGTCAATTTGTACTCCGACAAGTTAAGCCTCGATCATAGTCCAAGGTGAAGAGCTATCACCTCACCTCACAGTGGTGTAGTTTTCTAGCTATCACCTAAAAATGTATATCAAAGCCTAGGTGATAACTAGAAAACTACACCGTGGTGAGGTGATAGCTCTTCACCTTGGACTATGATAGAGGCTTTACAGTAGTACTTAGTTACTCAGTGCTAGACACAATTTTATATTTTATATTTTTTTACCGAAAGATAGGCGTGAGGGAATAAAAAAATGTGTGCGTTTCCACCCAGTCTCACCAAGGAGGTGTTGTCTGAAGCCCTTGTCCTGAAGAAAGGATGGGCTACCACCAGACCCTGGATCAGATTCAGCCCGAGCCAGAACAGGTCCTCCTGAAATAACGATTCACACAGATACTGAGTGGTTTGAAAAATAAAAAATCTGACATTCTCCCAGACTTAACTCAAGGGTCCTGCAAGCATAAAGTCTGTTGCATATCCAATCCTACTGAGCCGGAATGTTTTCATAAATACAGCCCCTCAGTTTAAAGTATGGAAAATGTGACTAGAGGCATAAGACCCTCGTTAATACAGCAGAACCACGCAAAGATGCATTTGTGGCAATCAACCACAATATCAAGACATTTCCTGAAATGATAAAAGCTTTTGTAAAAGAGCCAAGACCAGAGATGCCATGCCACCGACAACTGACAAAAATGACAAGCAAACAGAAGACTGATTTATGAATCGCAGATGTCTGTACGTCGCAGAGGCACAAATCAGGCTTGAGATATTTGCAGCCAACAGTTTTCAGTGTGCTGCATCTTGTTACAGTTGCTGCAGAGCACAAACAACCTATGACTGCTGTGAATAAAGGAATTGATATGAGAGATAGTTTGTTACTGTAAGTAGGGGTGGGCGATATGGAAAAATACAAAATCACAATATTCTTCCAAGCTGTATCACGATACACAATCTTATGATTATTTTTCACTTCACATAGTTTTTTATGGTCATATTACTTAACAGTACAACCACCCATAAGGTAACAGAAACTAAAAGAAAAAGGAGCAACAGACCATTTAGACCAGTGGTCCTTAAAGTGGGGTCCAGGGACTCTGTGGAATCCTTTTGGGAGGTCTAAATTTTACCCTTACAAGAATATAAGGGTTCTAAGGGTTTATTTGTATACGGTCAGTCGTGTCAGAGTCAAGGGTAGACCTTGACATTTTAAAGTGTGAGAAGTTGAGAACTACTGATTTAGACCAAAATGTAAATGCATTCTGCAATGAATCTCAACAATTCAACAGGATTTTTGAAGCGGTGAAAGCCGCTTCCAATGAGTGGCTTTGTGTGTCCCACGCCCATATATGGTGATTTCAGTCCAGAATGAACAGGTTTTTTCAAAAACAAAATGTGTGTTTCATGTCCACATATGGTCATCCCAGTCCAGAATGAACAGGTTTTATCAAAAACAAAATGTCTGTCACCTCATGTCCATATATGGTCATTCCAGTCCAGAATGAACAGTTTTTATCTATCCCGTACGTCCAGAATATCAGTCCAGAATGAATAGGGTTTTTCAAAATGTGTGTCCCATGTCCATATATGGTCATATCAGTCCAGAATGAACAGGTTGTATCTGTCCCGTACGTCCAGAATATGTGTGTAGTGTCCGTCCCGGTCTTATGATTGGATACTTTGAGGATTGGTCAAGCTTCACATGACAATTCGGCCCTCCAGATAAAATCATTAATTCATTCAGAATATAAAGAATGTATAGATCACAGAGTTCATAACTCTAGAACACATAGAATAAAAGTTCACCGCTTCACTTCGAACCGAGGTTTGATTTTTTAAATAAGGCTCATTGTATCAATCACGATATACACGATATCTCTGACAAGGAATATCATGGACATTGTATTGTCTCAGCGATATTTATCACCATATCGCCCACCTGTAAGCACTGATCTTTGTAGTTATTTTGATCATTTAATATTGGCCCTTATTCTTTCATCATAAGAGTGTCGCACAAAAGTAGTAAAAACTGCAGAGCCAGTAGATCAGCCATTTTAACTACTTTAAATCATTTAAAAAAGGATCCGTTTGACTTACTAGGTTTCCACTTGACAGCACAGCAGCGATACAAGTTCTGGAAATTACTAAAATGTGATAGAACGAGTTCCAAGTATCTAGTCTAGAGCAGTGGTTCTCAACCTGTGGGGCAGGACCCCCAGGGGGGTCCCCAAAAGACTTTTTAATACCTCTAAAATGACAAATTAAACATTTGGCCAAATTGTCAAATATTAGAGGCAGAAATTGTGAAAATAGCAGATCTACATGCTCACAACGCCTCACAACGCATTTGGTGCAACTACATTTGGTTTTTGCATTCCCAAAAAAGCAAAAAATGTTCATGATAAAAAAGCAACAATTTTTCATGAATAAATTCAAGAAAAATCTAAGAAATTCCATAAACTTGAAAACAGATTTGAGAAGTAGTGGAAATAGCCGATCTACAAGCTCACAACGCTGCGCAAAGCATTGCGTTGTGAGCTTGTAGATCTACGGTTTTCACTAGTTTGGGTCCCGGGCAAATGTTTAATTTCCGTTTTGGGTCACGAGCTAAAACGTTTGTGAACCACTGCTCTAGAGCACATGCCGTCCAGTTTTTGCCCAGTCAGGTTCAGGAGTGACACCTTTCTTACCTGCCCGTATCTGAGAGAGCTGCTGCAATCGGGACCTAACCGAGTTGATGGCAGGTGTGTCTGGCTTTACATCCAGCTCAGCTCTACGTCCTGAGGTTGATGGTTGTGGACTGCGGTTCTCCTGGCCGGATCTCTCCAGGCGCCGGCGCTTCTGGCCATCATGCATTTCTAATACACATGGTGGGAGATGAAACATTTAAGGCCTGCGATGGGACTTGCGAGACATGGCAACTGAATTTCTATCTGGAGGTCTAGCTGAGAGACAACCAAGTAATTCAAAAAGGTATTAACATTACTTATTCCTTCATACACGTTTGCTTATGCTCATACACTCTGCCACTCACAGTCTCACACATGCATACATGCACACCTGACGGCAAGAGAACGTTGTCCTCAGAATCTGAAAGAGGAGCCCTTGGCCTTTTCGAGCTAGCAGCAGTGTTTTCCTCTCCAGATTCCATGTTGCACTGCAAACAGAATAACACAAGTGACATGAGCTAGTACAGGGTTAGGCAAACTTAGGCACGGGTGCCAACATTGCCACAGGCCAGGGTGATCACTGGCAGAAGTGCGAGAGAGAGGATATTTATTTTAAAATCAATTCTTTTTTAAAACATGGTCAATTAATTAAATGAAGTACCTAATTTACAGCATATTTACATCCTGCACATAAGTCTACATTCATTACAACTCTGAACTCTGACTGGGGAGGGCGTCGGTGAGATAGGTGGATTATTGCTCTGAGTCTAATGGTCGTTATAACAATGTCCTGCCAATCAAAATAATATTTCTGAATGTTTAAAGGCGTGTCATTAAAATGTATGTTGACATGGCATGTCGACTATCTAGAAAATAAAAACATGGCACTTCATTTCAAAAAGGTTGCTGACCCTTGAGCTAGTATGTAATTACTACTTGAGCAAATCGGTGACAACCTGTTGAACACTATAGGTTAGTCTTAAGACAACAAAACAGGTTGTGCAGGTAGGCTACAGTAGCACAAACAGAACAGGGATTGTCCTAGTCTTGATACAAGACTAGTATAGAGGCCATTTCACTGTTTTTGTTTGCTAGATTATTATTATTCAACATTAGCCTGACACTCAGCCTGAATTGACATTTCATTTCACTTCAAAAAATAAAGGGGTGTGGCTAGCGATTCAGGGTCTGGAACTAGGCTAATTCAACATGCCCTTGGCTCTCAAACAAACCAGGCCTGTGAGAGGCGTGCCCTTGGTGCCCAAATAATCTAATTACCGGTAACCAATAATCTATCAAACTAATAATAATATTACAAAAACAGTGAAATGGCTTCTACATTTTCAATCTGTTAATAAACATGGAATGAAATACATCTACGAGAGTCTTCACCTAACTGTCAGATATTGCCTTTTATGATCCAAGGCAAGGATTGTCCCAAAATCAAACAGTGAAGAGAAACCATGCCTGAATCACATTCACATAACAGTGATTTAATATCCAAACTCAGAATCAACGTACATACAGTAAAACACAGAAACATCTGATAGCCCTTCCCCTGTCCAAGCCTTAGGTTTCAATGGCTAGTCCTTTAGCTTACGTGGATTAGCTAACCAAGCGTTTAATACCGACTACATCCATTTGATGTGCCACCAAATCCATGTTTACTTTGAACTGTGGCCTAGTTAACTATATACGTTCGCCCGCGTTAACATTACTTTACTTGCTTTATAACGAGCTCTAAGTTACATTATTAGGCGATAGCTAAAACACCGAGATAAGAAAGTAGTGACTGTCTTACCTGAATTGACGACGTATTAGTAAAAGTGTGGTGTCAAACTGTAGTTAGCAGTTAGCACTAACTAACGTCATTAACTGCTAGGCGTACAGCCGTACACAGACTACACAGTACACACCAGAAGAAAACAACACACACTCCCTCACAGTCAAAGCTAGCCTTTATGTATCGACTCGAGTCTCCTCCTTCAAACTTTGAATTTCAGCGGGTCTTCTGACGTGCACTGGGGCTAGTTTACGGCAGCTACCAACAGCCGCTGCTCACTCCTCTGATCTCGGACCAGATCTTATGGCTTGGCCTCCCGAGGAGGTACAGTCAGTGTCTGACAATGAAATCTGACTCCAGATCTGTATATGGCGTAGCCTGGCTCTAGTCCTTCAATCGCTAGCCTCGCAGTCGCATCGGAGTGAAAGGAAAAGTCCGCACATATCTGTCTGAGTGTCGCGCTATATATGGTCCCCGGGCCGGAAGTGATTTTGAACATTATTGTCTTGCTCAAAGGTTCCTTGTTGAAAACTAGGAATATAGTCAGGACTACTATAAATCTTATAATGGTTGCAAAGGAATTAGGCTTTCGTTAGGATCAGCATTAGCTGATGCAGAATATATATTCTTCCTGGAATAAGTCCACACACAAACCATAATAAAATGATGTAGGCTGCTTTGTCGACAAAGCAAGGTTTTCTTCGTAAATCGTGGTTGTCAGACAAATTGAGGGAGTTCCTCAGAGGGACAATTGATTGATTGACTGATTGATTGATTGATTGATTGATTGATTGATTGATTGATTGATTAATGATTGATTGAAGAATGTATTAGATGTTTGCAACAGAAAAGAGTACAGTTTCATGACAGCACAAATCATTGGTACAAGGTCAACTAAAAGGAGATCCTAGTAAGCTTTACGGCTTATTTACACAGGAATTTACATGTACCTCGTATAACATTGAAAGACAGACGGATAGAACAGAGTAGCCTAGCTACTTTACATAGGATAACATCAATTACAAAAGCAGAAAAGAAAATAATAAAACACCAGGGCAATAAAAACAACAGATGGTGGGGGCTTAGTCTATTTACAAGTCACTAGTAGCAGCCGTCTGAAGGTGACTTTTCAGACCGATTTTGAAGGCCTTTAAGGCCCGCGGGAGGGCATTCCACAGGTTGGTGCATGGAGAACGAATTAGAGCCTTTTATAGTGTTAAATCGGGGTTGAACATGATTAGTGGAGCTACCTCTGGTGTTGTGAACTAATTGTGACAGTGGACATCCTTGACCTTTTGGAAGTAGTTTGTCAGGTAGGCTACATGGGTATCTTGGAGGTAGTGTATCTTGTACACCAGGCCCATTGCAAGATGCTGTACTCTGTCAGCTACTGTAAGCCACCACACGCTTTAGACCGTATGTCAAATCCCGCCCCATTTTGCTCTTGTTTAATACTAGGTGGAACAAATTTACCAGGGCAGATTCTTTTATAGTGGAAGTGGATGGGGGAAAAAGATTTTTCATAGCCTCATTATAGCTATTTAAACAGGAGCTTTCCCCCGAAAATATATGTTTTAATTAGTTTAATCCCAGTGGGACAGAAACACCAGGGCAGGTTGTTTTTATATTGGGAATTAATGGGGAAAAAAGATTCATAGCCTCATTATAGAAGTACCAAAAGAAACACATCTACGTGATATTAATAAAAAAGGGAAGAAAAAGGTACAGTAGTTACATTGCAAAACAGGGGTTTGCCCCCCAAAATACATGCTTTAATTAGTTTAATCCTCTGAAAAAGAGGAGAGGAGAGATACAGAGAGAGAAAGCGCAGTGCATCTTGGGTAGGAAGCTGTCAGCCACCCTATAAATCCACTACATAATAGGCTGGCTGTCGTAATTCTGCCCATTTAAAATATATGTACCCAATCGAAACTCTTAGAAGTACCAAAAGAAACACATCTACGTGATATTAATAAAAAAGGGAAGAAAAAGGTACAGTAGTTACATTGCAAAACAGGGGTTTGCCCCCCAAAATACATGCTTTAATTAGTTTAATCCTCTGAAAAAGAGGAGAGGAGAGATACAGAGAGAGAAAGCGCAGTGCATCTTGGGTAGGAAGCTGTCAGCCACCCTATAAATCCACTACATAATAGGCTGGCTGTCGTAATTCTGCCCATTTAAAATATATGTATCCAATCGAAACTCTTAGTTACATTGATAAGGTTCATGTGAACTATTCTGTTGAAGCTTATTCATTATAATGATCGAAATCGCTATGGTCACCCAGCGCCGTACTGCACGCTGTCCGTGCTCCGCAATGCACACCGCGGTGAAAGAACAAAAGGACTTTCTCCCACTGCACATGCAACTCCACCCCCGGTAGCGAAAAGTGAATGTTTTTTTCTGGTTGGCCAGTCAGGGAGTCTCAGGGACCAATCAGAAGGCTGACAAACGGTCTATTGGGGCATCGTGATACCATACAAGGATTCCGTAATCAATGAGGGGCCCAACAAGAGCACCTCCTAGAATCTTTTGTGTTTTAATATTTATCAGCAGGGCAACCCTATGCAACAAAACATTTTTTCACTGGATAGGTTAGCCTCCAGGATACAACCCAGGTATAGGAGATGTCGTTTTTTGAGCGGTGGGCACACCGTTTCCTTAGCGTGACCGTGTGTGTATCCGTCCGTCCGTCACTCAGCGATATGGCTCACCTCTGAGTGACCAGAGAGGTGCTGTTGAGCAGCCTTGAAATGTACATGCATGCATGCATGCGCTCACACACACACACACACACACACACACACACACACACACACACACACACACACACACACACACACACACACACACAGCCTTGAAATTAATGGACACCACCATTCAGTTCACACTGGTGTGATTTTTCTTGTTATCACAGTCACAATCACTACATTAAAGGTCAGAGGCAAATGCTCTCAGCCCCCCAGGCTCCAATACACGTACACTGGACAGAACCTTTCTCCACACTGCTGTCCGGGTGTGGAACAGCCTACCAGAGCATGTGGTCGACTCCATCACAGACAATGGCCTTCAAGCCTTTAAACGCAGAGTTCATAGACATCTCCTGACCACCCCTCACACTTACTGACTGTTGAGCTGCAGTGAACCGTATGATTGGCTAATGGATGGTGTATGTATACATTATCTTATATGGCTATTGTTCACAATTGCATCTAATAAAAAGAAAGAAAAACAATAGTGTTGCTATTTTATTTATTGCACTACAATTACAATTAGGCCTAACTGCCCTGTTATCTTAAGTTAAATAAAGCCTTAGTTGTTTGTTGGTGCAATTCCAACTGGCATAGTCAGTAGGTAGTGTAGTGCTTGGTTCAGTACATCTTGGGTCCTGACTGATCATCTCGACTCTGCTCTGCTTTGTACTGGCCTAATTTGTTGTGTCCAACTGTTGTACTGTGGTCGCCTCATCATCATGATTTTATGAGCTTATTATGCAATAGCATTATAGTCTGGTGTTTGTTTGTTTTATTGTCATGTCTTGTTGATCTGTCTGTTTTATGTATATAAAAACCAATACAAATTAATATATATCCCACTACATAATCAGAATTGCCAAAAAAATTGTGTGTTTGTGTGTGTGTTTGTGTGTGTTTCCATCTGTAACTCCACGTTCAGCAGTTGTTCAATTGTCTAAAAAACATAATACAAAAATCAATAACGCATGTACCTTGCCCAACATCAACTTTATCACCTTCAGATGTGTCTCTACTTCTCATAATCCCAAAATGTTTACAATTATTTCCCACATTTTGGCCTGTAGGCGGCATATATTGCGCAATCCATAGTTGGGAGCGAAGTGTCATTATCATCACCAAGTCTCAGGTTACAACAGGGAAGGGAGGGGAGGGGGGGGGGGGGGCAGATGCACACACACAGACAGAGAGAGAGAGAGAGAGAGAGAGAGGGGGGGGGGGGGGTACAGTAAAGTACAGTAAGGTAAAGTACAGTACAGTACAGCAAGGTACAGTAGAGTACAGCAAAGTACAGTACAGTAAGGTAAAGTAGATTACAGTAGAGTACAGTACAGTAAGGTACAGTAGAGTATGGATGGATATGGATGGATGGATGGATGGATGGATGGATGGATGGATGTGGATGGATGGATGGATGGATGGATGTGGATGGATGGATGGATGTGGATGGATGGATGTGGATGGATGGATGTGGATGGATGGATGGATGGATGGATGTGGATGGATGGATGGATGTGGATGGATGGATGGATGGATGTGGATGTATGGATGTGGATGGATGGATGGATGGATGTGGATGGATGGATGGATGGATGGATGGATGGATGGATGGATGGATGGATGGATGGATGTGGATGGATGGATGGATGGATGTGGATGGATGGATGGATGTGGATGGATGGATGTGGATGGATGGATGGATGTGGATGGATGGATGTGGATGGATGGATGTGGATGGATGGATGGATGTGGATGGATGGATGGATGTGGATGGATGGATGTGGATGGATGGATGGATGTGGATGGATGGATGGATGGATGGATGGATGGATGGATGTGGATGGATGGATGGATGCATTGCCATTTACACTATTTAGCATTTTGGAAAAAACTGCATATTTAATGTTGAGCTATCCTAAATTTGTATTGCTTAACTGCCCACTGGACTGTATCCATCTCTGGGTACAGGGGACTTTCGCATAGGAAAGGGGCCAGGCCCCCGCAGGGGGCTTTTTTCTAGTATATATAAAAATCACACCCAATGTGAAGTGAGTGGTGGTCGTGCTTGCATAACGTCTTCAGACTAGGATTTGAGTCTTGGATGTACAGGCTATGCTACACACACACGTTTTGCTATGGAGGAAAAAGGCTACAGACATACGACATATGACATCACTAGACAAACATGATGCTACGTACACACATTTTGCTATGGCAAAAAAAGGCTACAGACACACGCACAGCCACTCTATGGAGCTCAAAAAATGTTACATATGACTCCATGAATGTCATGTTTAATGACTACTAATTACCATAATTTACAATTTAGGCATTCAGCAGACGCTTTTAATCCCAAGCGACTACAATAACCTTTTCTAAACCTAAAAATGCTATCTAGCTTCATGTCCATGACAAAACGCAGCACATACAAATCGTGTTATTAGTCAATATTCTTCATTTATCTTTCTTATTTATTTTTTCCAGGGCTGACACCATATTGGGCACTGCTGGTGACGTCACACCAAGCCCCAAATTATAGTTATAAGGCTCATCCATTCTATAGTCAGAGAGTGTCTCTGTTATTACTTTTAATTGTGTAAGTGTAAAGATTCACTATAGAGGTCAACAGGAGAGGAGCCACACAACCAGGAACATTACTCCATAGAGAAAGCCCACAAGATGAAGCTCTTTGGATCCTTCCTCAAAAAGTCAATGATAGCTTTTAATTTCATTATCTGTTTGGCTGGTGCTGCCCTCCTGTTACTGGGTTTCTGGATCCGCTTCGACGGCGGCTCCTTCCTGAACGTGCTCGATGAAATCAGGGACGCGCCCAGGGAGGTCAGGCTGATAATGAACGTGAGCTACCTACTGATGGGGTTGGGTGGGGCCCTGTTCATTATTGGTTACCTGGGATATCGTGGAACCAGGAAGGAAAGCAGGCCTATGCTGCTCTGTTACTTTGTCATAGTGTTGGTGTTGTTCCTAGCGCAGGGCATGATCGCGGCAGTAACGCTGGGAATGAATTCAACCTGGACGGAAAACCTTCTGACCCAGGTGAGCAACAAAGCTTTGGCAAACCTAAAACATGTCTACGGAGACTCCGACAAGGACGAACTCACAAATCTGTGGGACACGACTATGGCTAGGCTACACTGCTGTGCAGTCAACGACTACAGAGACTTCATTGGTTCTCGATTTTACAATCTCACCTCGTCGTTCCCATGTCGGTGCTGCTTTCCAAAAGTTGAAGGTGAGGACAAATGTGACAATCAACATGAGAACATATGTGACGAGCAACTTGCAGATGTTGCAAAGGATACAATAATTGGCTGCCTCCCCCGGTTAAGAGCACTGATCGAAAGTAACTTAATTTATATTGCATTCGCTGCCCTGGTCCTCTTAGCAGTGGAACTCTGTGCTATGGCTGTCTCCATGACCCTATACTTCAAGATAAAGGAAAAGCAGAACAAGAAACGTATAAAGAAAGCTGAACGAAGTGCTGCAAAAGGACTGTCCCATGGCCCATAGGGGACATCTTCGGGTTTCTGTAGTGTATGGAAGCTTGATGTACAAATACTGTACATCACAGACATGACGCAGGGACTTACCCCCAAACCAACCACTGATGCTGGGTGCCAATCAGGGAGGCATTTTTTGTAGTATTTGGTATGACTTGGCTGGGTATCAAACCCTGTCCTCCCAATCTCAGGGCGAACACTCTAACCACTAGGCCACTGAGGTGGTAGAGTAACGGACTGGGACAGTTCATATTTTGCAATCATCAGAATGTTACCAATCGATGCCTTTCAAGAATGTGCTGTATTTATTGAGATTGGCACGCTATCATGATGGTTAATGCACATTAAACCTCTATAATATGACATCCCAGGTGTGGAAGGGCCTCTACATGGCAAAGACTGACGTCTTCTCCCTGTGCATCATCATCTGTGCTGTGATTTAACAGATCGGCACTCATTGACGCATTCAAACGCAAACTGGTCACCTACAATATCACAGGGTGGAGTTTGTGTCTGTCAGGGAGGAGGCAACTGCTGGAGAAGACCAAGACACTTCTTCACATCCTCTCAGACGACCAGGAGCTCTAGGGAGTGCGGAAGACATGCTGGCTGTCAAACCTTCAGAATTGGCGCCTTCCAGCTGGCGTGCAGATGGATCAAGTAATGCGTGATGACCACCAGCTCCACCCATCACAAATATTTTTCCCCTCTCCACTCAACTCGGAAAGAACGCTTACCGGTGGCTGCAACTCAAAACTGGCCCCTGTAAAAAGTCAAAGACAAAGACTAACCCCCCTGACCTGTTTACTGTACTTTTTTTCCTTCTGATTTCTGATTGTCATATGACGTTTTGCATAGTATTGCTGTATATTTGTCTGTCTTTAATGTCTTAATGAAATGAGTACAAAGGACCCCAATGTAAATAAGCCATAGTGCTTTATTGGTTTGAATCCAATTAGTAGACATTGTATCTGAACTGTACTATCTTGTGCTTTTCCTATGCAAGCTGCTAATAAAGTATTCAATCAATCAGTCAATGCCAATTCCCAATTGTGTAGCCTACAGTAGTCCCTTGCCACTGATGACCCATACTGGTGTTTGGTTTTGGGCAGGGTGTAGATAACCACATGTCTCTTGCCAGCTGCTTCCTTTCACCTGAGGGATTTCACTGGGAGGGCAAAACAGAAACACCAGTCTGGCTCCTGACAGATGTGGGCTCCACTGAACACTACTTTTGTTTAAACACTTAAACTCTAATATAATTATATATATATATACCAGACCCCAGGGGTCTGTACACCAAATCCCTTAGCTTTGGATTAAAAGCGTCTGCTAAATGCCTAAACTGTAAACTGCGAAGCATATATATAACCTATAACTTTCAACCTGGAGAGATTGACACAGATTTTGGTTCTTAAATCTAATAGGAATTTACCTTTTATTTCAGTAAGGACATTTTATTAAGGGATTAGCATTATCTCTTTGCAATAAAAAAATAAAATAAAAATTTAACATAAACTTGGGATCTTTTTTTTAATACTTTATTGTGTCAAAAACATGTAACATTCACTTTAAATGCATTTTAATTTCATTTGACATATCCTTACATGTAACATTCCCTTTAAATGCCTTTTCCATTTCTTTTCATTTTACACATCAGTACATGTTATGTCCCTATGTTAAGGACATTTTGACCCTTTTTTTTGCGTAGTCAAAAAAAAAAATCGTTAACTATTTACAGATCACTACTTTGTTATTTCCATTTCTTATTAATTTGAAAATGAACTGTTATAAAAACTAACAAAACCTGATTCTGTTCTAGCATAATAGCTCAAAGATACATTCAATTGCATTCTGTCCTGAACGTTAATCATATATTGGTCTCTCCAATTTCCATTCCAGCAAGTTATGCTATTTATTTTCACCAGTATTATACTGGCACTGTAGTGAAAACATCGTGATAGCTTTTGATCATGGGTAAATACTGTAATGTGGGTCTGAGCAAAAAGGGGTTGCAAGTAGATATAGGAAAATAGGAAATCTAATTAGGTTGCAACAATATAATTAGGTTGCAACAATAACAGTGGTTTCTCCACCACGATGTATCTGCGCGAAAACAGATACGATCATCATATGATAAGATCATTGTTGTCTCCATCTCTCACAAAATAGATTCTGTCTCCGCAGATGAGATATGCATAGAGGAAATGATTCACGGAACGTATTGCATTATACAGTATGTACTGTATGCTTCAGCCTACAACATGTGTGTGTGTACAAGGGCAGGCCCGTGTGTGTGTGTATGTGTGTGTGTGTATGGGCTGTATTGGGGGGTACTAAAATAGCCTGGAGATATTATTTATATCATCACTGTTGAATCATCAAATGAAGTATCATATCGTTGCTGTAAGGCAGAAACATCTTATGCCCATGTTTATTTATTTTTTCTCATAAAATAATTCCATAGTTCATACAAGAATGTCCCACAAAAGTAGTGAAGATAGCTGATCTATAATCGACCCGTTGTGAGCGATTTCACTATTTGAAAAATAATAAAAAGGGAAATGGGAAAGGGAAGACATACAAGGTTTCCACCCAACAGCAACTATCCTGTCAGATGGCTTACATCACTGCCATGTATGTATGACCTATTATAGGCCTATATGCGTGTCTGTCAATTCATAAACATTAATGCAGTATAATACTGAATACTGTGGATGGTCCATATGTATGATGGTGTATGGAATCTATATTCTTATTAGGACATCATAAAACAGTATATCAGATCATTCAGATGTAAAACTAAACTCAACTAGTTTGAGCTGCACTGGTGTAATATAATTCTCTCAGTGATTCAGATCAATAAATAAGCCAATAGTTTTAGTATCAAATATGAACAAAATCAGTACTTGTCGTCAGGCACTGAGAAGCTTCTCTCACTACAATGCTGTTTTAAACGGTATTGCATGTTTATACAATGAACAAATTGAACATTATGCTGTCATAGTAGGCTACTGTAGTTAAAGGAGTAGTTCACCCCCAACATGACTTTTTTTCTATTGATTACTCACGCCATGGAGACTTGAGTTCAATAATATTTTTAGTTTTTTGTCGCATTCCTAAGACAAAAATGTGATAACAATAAATTTACCCCCATTCGTTCTGGATGGGGACCCGTTTTGAAACGGGTCCCCATCCGGAATCAATGGGGGTAAATTTACTCAATAGAAATCAATAGAAAAAAAGTCATGTTGGGGGTGAGCTACTCCTTTAATGTACTTTAAGAGACTCTTCAGACTATTCTTGATCATCTTTAATTCCTCTGTTTCCATAGCGTTAAAAGAACTCCTTCTAATGCTGTGGACCAGAGCTAATTCGATTCCACACACTAGGGCCCCACTCTTCAATGGTTTTTGTGATTTTGTCTTGTGTTTCAAAACTATTTTATGTAGATCTAATACATTTCAACCCCTCTTCCACAGAATAAGATGACTACAGAAGAGATGCACAAAGCTATACATACCAGGACAGTTTTGGAGAAAATGTCCTGGCAGTTGGTTGTTAACGTGAATTAATTTTTAGTTAATACATTTTTTAGATAGTGATACCACCAAGGACCTCCAACGGAAACCTTTTTGGTAAGTTCCTTTTAGGCAGGGTGTTTTGACTGTACTAGTTGTGCTGTACTACATTTGTTTTACTGTACTTGTGCTGTTCATTTTTGTCTAATAAAATATTCAATCAATCAATCAATGTGTCATATTAGCTGGCTTCCCCTGATCAGCTGACACCCATTTGGAATATGGAGAGTTAAGGAGGTGTGGGGAACTTCTACTGTGGTGACTCTTATCTTATCTCATCGTTCATCATCGTGGAAATGGTGATATAATCTGCATCAGAGTTCCACAATTGCTGCTTTATAAGTCAAGATGCAGATGCAGTTTAGACACAGTTCGAAGATCAGAAGAGATTCTTCTACAAACAACAGAGACAGCAGAACACCACGACATAGAACCATGAAGACTGTGTGTATACTAGCTCTGCTGCTACTTTCTCTCTATCACGCTGATGCTACTCGTAAGTGTTTGGATTTATTTTCAGTTTGAATGGAAAACAGAAATAATATGATATATGGCAGCAATTATCTACTATTTTCTTAGCAGTTGTTCTATTGATTCCTTTTTTGATAACTCGTTCAGGTTTGCCTTGGGATTTTGTGACTATATACTACACATTATTATTGCAACACACACACACACACACACACACACACACACACACACACACACACACGCGCACACACACACGCACACACACACACGCACACACACACGCACACACACACACACACACACACACACGCACACACACACACACACACACACACACACACACACACACACACACACACACACACACACACACACAGACTGTGCTCACTCCCATTACAGAGGCAAATGCTATACCCTAGAAGAAATATTTTAACCACCTGGCTGGGATAGCTACATTATTTAAGTAATTATTTATGAATTTTCTTTTTTAAATTTCACACATTTTCGAAAATAGCAGATCTACAAGCTTACAATCAGTGTTGCATCATGAGGTGTTGTGAGCTGTGCCTCTAGATTTTGAAGTGCTCCTGGGGACAAAACGTGTGAATTGACTGTTGCCAAACTTGCCATAGTTACTCACCCTGTTTGTCTTCCTCACAGCTCATGGACTCTCCAGCACATCACCTGCAAGCTGCTGCTTCAGATTCTGGACTAAGGAAATACCAATAAAAAACATAGTGTCTGTCACAGCAACCCACAGTGGCTGCACAACAAAGGGCTTCATGTAAGTTTGAGCTTCATTCCGTTCTGACAGCATGATCACTACTTTCAGCTGTTGCTGTTTGTGAGATTGTAAATAGCCAGATATCTTGCAGGTACCATTTAGTATCAGTACCATTCACTGAATGAATGAATAATGAGCTTTTATGAGTGTTAATCTGTAACATCACATGTGATAAACATTCATCCTTCCATCATTGTATCTCTGCAGATTCCAAACTATCAACAAGAGAAGCATCTGCTACCGCAAGACCTTTCAATGGGCCATGAAAACATTCAAACAGTTCTCTGCCACTGAATCCAGTGGTGGGCATCATCTTTGAACAAGGACCTTACTGTAAAGGCTCAATCATGACCCCATCTTGGCCAGCAGTAGTCATCCTTGACAATGCTTTGCATATGTTACAGATACCCTTACTGTGAATTTGCTTATTGTTTGAACAAATTATTTTTTGTAATAAAACACATGTATTGATCAAATCCAGAAAATGTCATGTCATGATTTGAAATGTTTCCCCCAACATTTAATTAAATATATCACTACAAAGCAAATTGTTGTTTGAACACAACAATTTTAAACTGCAAATGTAACACAGTAGAGTATTGCAGGAATATGGTATGTCATAATAATGCAACACACACACACACACACACACACACACACACACACACACACACACACACACACACACACACACACACACACACACACACACACACACACACACACACACACACACACACACACTATGTTGAAACAATGATCTTGCCATTTGCATGTAGAATTTCCTTTTTTCATGTCATTGTCAGAGATCTGCACAGGGTAGATAAGAAAAGATAAAAGGTTTAGGTACACTGTCGTTGCTCGTTTTGTTTTTCACAGTTTGAGCCCAGTCAGCCCATGCTCTACTTCAGACTCAGAAGAAGAGTATGGTTTCAAATTCAAATCATCTTGTAATTGTAATGAATAATGAAAAATAAAAAGGAAAGAGCAATCTCAGTTCACATCTTGGCCAGCACCTGCCTTCGAGAGGTCGGATGTGCACTACTCTGACAGGGTAGATATGGCGAATAGCTTAAATACATAAATTACTGACATATTTAATCATTTAATACTTGAAAATAGTGGAAATAGCTCATGACGAGTTGCATCACGACACTTTGTGAACACATATTTGCATTTTTTTGAAATTGTATGAAAGTTATTCGATAAAACGATTATTATATCAAATAATTGTGATTAGGCGATTATGTAATGATTGTGAGGTGTGAAATGTATATACTATACTATGTGCCCAGTTTGGCATCAACGCCCGCCTAGCCTACTCTAGGTTGGTTGCTGGCATTTAAATGAGTGGGCAGGATTTGGGTTCTGCTTTTTTGTGGTAACATTTCCAATAACCTTTATAGTGAGAATCTGATGATCTATTCTGAAGCAACAACCATAAGACTGTAACATCATTAGTCAGATATAGAGGAGATGAAGGTCTGCTTGGTTCTGGTGCTGCTGCTAATTCTCAATGTTCACCACTGCGATGCCATGCGTAAGTCATTTCAGTCTTTGTACAAGAATGGATAATTGACATATTAAACATTTGGTAGCATTCATTATCATCATCATCTTGGGACAGAATAGCCTTAAAATATTTTGGGATTGAACTGAAATATTTAAATGACATGTTCTAAAAACTCTTGGTCCTAAGTAGTCCTTAAAAACACTATAAAACCATGCCTATGGTTAGTTGTACATTTTGTGGTGTGAAAACAAGAGATAGTACAACTGTACAAGATCAGTAATATGAACATAATGTAACGTGTTGAATAAGCAAAATAAGTTGGTTAACTTTGTTAAAGGTGTATTCAGTGATAATGAAAGTGGCCGGGGGTCATCTTGTCCCTTACTGGCCTTACAGCGTGGAAATGTTTAGTTTTTTATAGATTTCTTACACCATTATAATGTTCTCGTTTTGATCATTAGACCCAATCACTGAATATCGGTAGGCCTACATCTCCAGTTCCAGGATATGTATGATACTGATTTACTACGAGAATGCGGCATTTTATGAGTTCAGTAGTTTACAATCGAGGCATTTAGCAAACGTTCTTAATTCAGAGCGACTGTGCTTCTCAAATCTTTTATTTTGACCATCATAACTAAACATCATAACATAACTACGGCCATACTCTACTCTGATTGGTCGAGGACTGTCTGGACACCTCTGAAAACGAAATCTAGCTATGCTCGTAACACGGACAATGGTGGAAGTCCTTATATGGTCAGCACACATTCTAGAGGAGAATGAATGGAAAATGTACCAATTATATTTTTATTTTTAATGAAATACAATCACTGAATATACCTTTAACTCTGAAGAAGCACATGAAATGTAATTCTGAAAATTACTTCAAAGGTCACTTAAACCCTAAAATCAAATTTCCGCTGTATGTTAGTACTAGCGAATTATATGAATGTTTGACTCATTTTCACCAAATGTTCATTTGTTTTTGCCATATGTTTGCCTATTTTTAATTATATGCCCAGAATAGGGAAGCTGGGGTTAAGGCTATAAACTTTCTCTTCTGTTGCTTAACAGCTGATGATGTGTTTGGTGGGGTGGGTGGTAGAGTGAGCATTGAGCAAGCTATCTGTCTGTGTATGACTGTATATTTGTCTACATCTATGTCTGTTGTTATGGAACCCCCTCGAAAATGGGATGCTGCATCTCAATCTTAAAATAGGCAAATTTGTACCAAATTACATCAGATCATAATGAGCTGGTGTTTATGTTGCCTTGTAATACCTCATGACCTACTGCATATTGAGGTCAATTTGTGATGTGTCATGTGTGATACAGAGTAGGGGTGGGCGATATGGAAAAATACAATATCACGATATTTTCAAGTTGGTCTCTGGGTTCCTTTTGGGAGGTCAAAATTGAACTTTACAAGTATGTAACTCTGACAAATTAAAATTAAGTGGAGACCGACATTTTACATTTTGAGAACTACTGATTTAGACCAAAATTCAGGTTTAAATTGAATTCTACAATGAATCTCTGTATTAATGATTAAACAGGATTTTTTACAAGGCTCCCTCAATTGTATCACGATATATACGATACCTCTGAAAAGGCATATCGTGGAGACATTGTATTGTCTCAACGATAATTATCACCATATCATCCACCCCTAATACAGTGATCATCATCATTATATTTGTAGCTCAAGGGGTCAATGCCTGGGCCCCTGTAGAATGCTGCCCCAGATTTGCCACAGCAAGAGTTCAGAAGAACCTCATCGCCTCCATTAAGATGACAGGACTTCAGTGTGACAAAAAGGGATTTATGTATGTACTGTGCTTTAATCCAGTGTTTTCAACATTTAATGTCAACTACCCCCGCATTTTTATGTTATTTGGCTACGGACATCCCTTTGGAGATTTTGTGCCAGGGATACCCATAAAAGTTCACAACAGGTTGCATCGCAATGTGTTGTGGGGTTATTTTATTAATAGCCAGAAAATAAAATGGGGCTAGGTGGGGACCTCTGGAAACCCCTTAAAGGGCCATTTCACCTCCAGGACAACCCAATCTTATCGTATTGCTGTTTGGGAGACGATCAACACATTGCATCATATGATGCAAAACGGATCACTAGTACATGCTGAAATACTAAAAATATCTCAAAACACAGATTGAACACAGAAAATAACTCCCAAACAACAATAAAATAAGATTGGGTTGTCCCAGAGGTGATATGGCCCTTTAAAGGCCCCTGGGAGCTCCCAGACTTCACTTTGAGATCCACTGCTTTGTATGTACCATTATAGCTGGAATTTATATTTACCCTATAGGAGCAGTGGCCACTATTTATATGCCATTGTATCTATTCTCTACAGAGTCCTTACCAAAAAAGGGAAGAAGAGATGCTACCGTCATGAAGAGTGGGTGCTGAAGGCTTTCAATGACCAGCACAGTCATTAGACAGACATGGGTGTTTTCCCACTGTACTAGGTCCATTTCTGCTTTCTATATCCATTGCATCACATTGTGTGATGTAACCCGGGGCGTCACACCAAATTCTGGGCCCCTGGGTACAAGGATTCACTGTGGGCCCCCCCCCCCCATGAATGTTAACCATTGAAAAATAGCAGATATACAAGCTCACAGTGCCGCGCTGCGAGCTTGTAGATCTGCTATTTTTGAAAAATGGTGAAAATGTGTGCAAGAAACCTATGTTTCCATGTCAGTGGTGCTCAAACCTTTTCATGTCAAGGACGCCCAAGATGATATGTATTTGGCCACGGACCCCCATCTCCAAATATTTCGTTCCAGGGACCCCCCAGAAGCAAAATTTGAGTTACAAATGTCCGCTTAAAAAATACATATATTCAAAGATTTACACACATTTTCACAACTTTTCAAAAATAGCAGATCTACAAGCTCGCAGCGTGGCACTCGGTGCCGCGCTGTGAGCTTGTATATCTGCTATTTTTCAATAGCTAAAGTTACTAGGGCCCCTCCACCTTGGGCCCTAGTAACTCAGTCCCTCTTTCCTCCCCCTTGTGACGCCCCTGGATGTAACAACGTTGATCCTGATCATTTGTCATTCAGACCTATTTAGAGCCATACACAGTAGAATCCTCAGTATTAATTTTACTGTGTGTACCATTGTATAGGGGAGACTGGGGTCAAATGTAACACTCTCAGTAATATAAATTGTGTTATTAATTAGAGCACATACAGTATACGTTTATTATAACAAAAGATTATAGTAGTAGTATAGTAGTCTGAACTGTGAAGGAAAACATCAATAGTGTTACTTTTGACCCGTCTCCCCACTCAGGAGTGGGTGTCTAAAGCCTCTATCAGAGTCGGTACCGCGGTGGTAAGCTATCCACCGTGGTGTAGTCTTTTTGAGTCATAAAACTACAACGTTAACGCTCAAAAAGACTACACCGCGGTGGACAGCTTACCACCGCGGTACCGACTCTGATAAGAGGCTTTAGGGTCCATTGCCCACTGACAAATTGATACATTAACATTTTGCTGTGTAACAGTTAAGTAGACTGAATTGTACATATTTTTAACCCTTTGATTTGGATTTTTACATGTATGTTACATTACCACTCTGATGAAGCCATGCAGCTGAACCCCTTTTGTGAAATAGTCCAAATAAAAGATGATTGAGGAGATCGAACTTACCCTTTTCAGATCAAACACTGTTTTATATGCAAGTTAACTGGTGTGTCCCCCCCACCTCTCTCTCTGCCAAATTTCTAATACACTGTAAGTAATTTAAAGCAATCTATTTAATTAGACTATGAATTTTTGTTAACACACTTTATATTTGACACAAGTCTCAAAGTGCTACATGGCGTTAAGGGCAAGAAAAATAACAGCACACCATAAAATGTAAGCATTACCTTCTCGTCTTTAATATTAATAATGTACAGTTATAGATATAGAACAGTTGATAATAAAACAAGAGAAGCAGAAAACAGTTTACATAAAAAATAAAAAATAAGAAAAACATCCTAAACTCATGTCTAGCTTAATCAGGGGCTCTTTTAAGAGGGAGTGGTTCAAGAGCAGTGGAAGATGTTGAGTCTCAGATATTTTACTCAGCTGAGACTTTTTAAGACATTTTGGACCATAAAATAACTCTTTGCGTGATTTATGATGCCTAATTTATGCACCGTCATCCGTCGGTGCCCTACGTCATAAATAACCCATCTGCAAGATCACCATGTGTTGCATCCGTGAGCTTTTAGATTGGTTATTTTCTGTGTATGGCTTGAATTGGGTCCCGTACATTTGAGATTAGTCCTGAGAAAGTATTGGCATGTTGTTTGTGTGTTAAATGTATGAGTGTCTGTGTGTGTGTGGGTTTCCACTGATGCCTTTGACAAGATGTGGGGACTGAATAAAATGTTCCTATTTGTTGAGCTGCGTGAAGTAGTACTTAATTGTTTGTAATGTGGCTGTCTCCCTGTATCATGTATTAGCTGTGTGCAAATCTGTCCACCAGAGGGCACTGTCACATAACCCTCCAGGCTGCCATGTTCCATTGCTTGAGTTTTTGCCATTGTAAAGGCTATATTATTTAAGTCTACCAAAAACAAAACTCAAACTGGAAATGTGTGCATATCATGTGAGAAACATATGCATGTATTACTTAGTCCCTTTTGTATTTCGCTTCAAAAATGCATTTTAAAGACTTTATGCAAAAGTTTGTAAAACTAATTGTATACTAAAAAATAATGGATTGACATACGAACCATTTCACAAACTATGGGAGTTTAAGGGTCATAGTTCTTTTGCCGGACATACTTATTTATCACCACGACTGTATGAAAATAAAACAGGGCCATTCTCAGATAGGTACATTAAAGATTCAGAAAGATTCACACAATGTGCTGCTCTCACTGGCACCGACCATAAGACAAAATATACTCCATAAAGCATTTATGTGTCACAGGAGAAATCAGAAAGGTAATGTTTCGTATCTATTCTGGAAGTTATTTAGTTATCACTGTGCCGAGAGACATTAATACATCATCGAAAGGCAATCGGGAAGGTTTTCAGAATAGTACTTTGTAGTCAGATCTGAGACAGTCATGACTGAGGCTACTAAAGTCTCTCTAGCAAGAGTATCGGGGTACAGGGAGAGGAAGGTTAAGGGGTCTCATATAGATTCAGGGCTTTTGACAACACCCACCACTTTTTCATCACAATATAAAACGTAAGCACTGTAATCATTGCTATGGACATCCATGCGGCTTTTGTATAACCATCATAATCTATTCAAAGAGAAAAGTGGTCACGTTGCAATGAAACAGACCATGTTATGGTTGGTTACTATTATACGCTAGATCCCGTCAGCCAGCTGTTTTGTAAATCTGCTTGCCATTATTTTCAAGCAATATTATGACCTCAAACATTGGCTTCACTTAAAGTCACTTGTCATACTGTAGGCTACATGTGCACAGACAGACACACACATTGGAGGCACAGGCACACACACACAGTATTGAGAAATCTTTGATCGTGTTTCATGAAACCTTGCATGTGATTTAATTAAACCCTCTATGCCTAGTTAATTTTACCTGAGTTGGCTCTATACTCCCTTTTATAGTTTTTTTCACCTCTACACCAAATCTTTCAGCCAAAAATAGCTGCTCTAGAACTCGCAATGTGATAAGTTGTGAGCTTTTAGATCAGCTATTTTCAGAGAATGTTCCGTCCGGTATAATGATGCGGGGTTCATGTGGTTAAATGGCTCCATTCAGACGCGTACGCGCAGTTCATTCAAGTTTCTAGCATTGTGTTGAAGTGTCCTTTCTTGGGCAAGACACTGAACCTGCTTAGGACGAGCAGGATGTTTTATTGAATATAACACGCACTGTAAATCACCATTTAGTGTGCAATTCTTCACACAGGGTATTTGAGGTGTTTTATTGCATATTATGCAATTGGCCATGCATCCGTTTTTGTTGTTGTCTGCTGTGTGTTTTTGAGAACCAGGAGAAAAAAAAGAGCTGCCAATAGGCAGTCAGTGAGTAATAGTAAATACGTATACCTACTCAACATGTAAGAGAACATAGAAATACTAGGCATAAAGAAATGGCTATGCATGGTGCCTGCCATGTGTAACTCCACAGTTCAGAGGAACCCAGTTTTCCTCATTGTCAAAGAATTCTGAAGATATTGACGTTTACAAACACATGCATCCCAATGAAAATTGAATGCTTGTGGCAGATGAATCAAAACCTATGAAGAGTGTTTTGTAAATGCGAGTGTAAATGTGTGCAATTTATGACATGTAAGAATTAAGAATGTCAATGCCTCACATGCTGCATGTAAGGTTAAGTTGCACATTCAATATTCTTGTTTAATTTATTGGTATAATAACTTTATGTGGTGTGTGTGTGTGTGTGTGTGTGCGCACGTTTGTAGGTGTCAAGTGTGCATGTACCCACGTGTTGCTGGATGTATTTGGAGGGTCACAGATAACTTCAGAGGGTTAAAAAAATGAGTTTGTGGTTTCTTAATTCTGATGGGATCGCTTTCCTCTCTTAAAATATTTTTCCTTTCTTTTTGTTCTTTTCCATCGTCCTGCAAGAGAGAAGAGAAAATAAAGAAACGATTAGGCTACAGTACATTATCACATATAAAAGACATTAAGCAATGGCTGGTAATACAGTACTTTACATAGGAGTAAATAACTAAAAGCAGGACATGTTTGTTTGCATTCAAAAGTTCACACAAGCAATTTCATCAGAAAGTTGCAAAGCACACTCACGCCCACATCCACACACAGTGACACTGTTTTTCTATTTGAGTCTGAACAACAACAAGACTGGATCCAGACCATAAACTCCACCCACTCCACTCAGTAGACTGCTTCTCTGGTCTGGCATTGTGTTTATTTGAAACTGCAGTTCATCCCATCCGAAAAAGCATGTATTCAATGAGCACCATGGGGAGCCACATGTTTATTTGATTGACGAATGGCCCAAACTACATAGTTTACCGAGATGACCGGATATGTTGATCTCTAGGGATTGGCCAGGGAAAATCAAATCCCCTTCATCTTGGAAATCGCTTAGAGCAGTGTGCCCCTTGAAACTGCTTGAAAGCCAGTATTGTATTTATCATTTTAAAAATGATTTAAACTAGTGAAAACAGCCGATCTACAAGCATGTAGATCTGCTGTTTTTTACAGTTGTGCAACAGCCTTGTATGATGAAGCAGGGCTTTACTTTGCGAAGAAACGTACACATTTGAAACTTGGAGATACAAGGTTTCTTCCCGACAGTGACGATATTTACACCCCCGTATTATGTTGGTGTGCCATGGATTCTTGGGACTTGAAAAGTGTGCCCATGCAGAAAAAAGGTTGAGAAACACTGGCTTAGAGGGGAAGAAATGTCAGACGGAAGTAGGGCACTTTGTTTTCTCCATTTTCTTAGTAGCCAATTATTATTTTACCCCCCTTTTCACCCCAATGTAGTTGTTATGCAAATTCATTTCTGTGTTGTCAATCAATCAAAAACATGTACTGCAAGACAAGTTACTGACTTGGAGGCGTCCAGTTTCTGCTGCTCCAGGATTCTCTGCTGCGTCTCCCAGTTTGCCTTCTCATCCTCATAGACGCGCCTCTTCTCCTCCAGCTCTTTGTACTGGGCCTCCAGGTTCTTCTTCATCTGCTCATGACGGCGTTCCAACTGAGGGGAGACGAGGTGTCATCGATTAATATTAAAGCAGCTTCTTGACCGTACAAAACATAATTAAGTATGCACACACACAAATGTGAAAAATGAAAAGAAAAACCAACATAGATTGTAAGGTGTTGGGACACCAGCTAAGCTTAAATACGGTTTGGCATAGATTGTACAAGTCTGGAATTCTACTGGAGGGATGGAACACCATTCAAACAAAAAGAACGCTGTCCAACACGTCGGTCCAAAATCGGCCATAGGTGATCATTTGCGTTATTGAAAGCCATAGCATTGAGCCCTTTGGAAGATACGTACCATTCCCATCAGTACAGAAATGTTTAATCATAGAATAACGGTGATCAATCAGAATAACTTTGTATCGATTTCCAATGACAATCCCCACTATGGCAGGATGTCGAGCTGGCGGTGAATGGTTCCAATCCGTCCCCCAGGATGATTATGGGAAGGAAAGAAATATTCATGACCATTTATTATGGCCACTCTCTCACTGCCATCTCCCCCTATCACTATCTGTAGTCTAGCTTGTAAGACAGTAGTAAACCATGCACAAGGCTGAGGAGCCACGTGGCCAATAGGTCAGGAGCCATGTTTGTTGGACAGAGACTTGGTGAAGATATACCTGCGCGCGCGCGCGCACACGCACACGCACACACACACACACACACACACACTTCTCAAGCCCACCTCAGCCTCAGAGTCCTTCAGTTTCTGTTTCTTCTCCTTGACCTTCATTTCAAACACCTGTTCCATCTCTGTCTCCATCTTCTTCATCTTCATCACATGATCCTTCCTCTCCTCCTCCATCTGAGCCAGGGGACTCCTGTTGGCCAGGGCACAGGGAATCCATTAAAACTGAAACACTAATGAAACCATTAGAAGCAGTCAAGGACGATGATACACAAAAGAAGAAGAAGTCTTACTAAAACAAGGGTTCCCAAACTTTTCAGGTTGTAATGCCCCAAAATAATCATATTTGATCTAGGGACCTGCCACCCCGACAAGTACTTTTGTAAGAACTTTAAGAGTTGAGGCATTACATTTAGTTTGACTTAGTTCCACAGATAAATATTGTGAAAATAGCTGAACTATAATACTATATTCAAAATCTTTGCCTCTTTCTTAGGGAATATTTGACAAGTTGGCCAATGTTTGAACTTTTTTTTTAATAGTATAGTTTGTTGGTTACTTTTGATGTAGCAATGTCTTATTACTTTTTTTCTTTTTCTTTTTTTTTTACTTAGAGCTATTAAAAAGGTCCTTAAATTGTCACTTTGGAGATGCAGACACCCTGTATACACTTATACTGTATGTTGGTTTGTTTACTGTTGAGTGGGAAAACAATGTGGCACATTAAGCTAATCATCTGGGGACCTCCCAAAATAATTTGGGGACCCACCCGAACCCCTGTTTGCGAACCACTGTATTAAAACCAGAACAGTGAGTGCATACAGTAAAAGGTGATACTGGTGAGTGACTGTGTCCTACCTGGTGAGCTGTCCTTTGCTCTTAGAGTTGTCCACCCCATTGCAGGTGACGGCTGCCAGCTTCCTACTGCGATAGTTCTCATAATGGACGTTGTTGGTCACATCCTTCAGGTCCTGCATGTGGGTCCTACACAGGGATGGGAGAGCAGATGACATGAGGACAGAAAACACAACAATTATATTATCGCTGTCAGGTGGAAACCTTGTGCGACCAAAACTATTGCTTTTCAGAAAATTTAAAAGAGAACCTACTTTTCATTGCTTAAATATTCATAAAACCACAGATGTTATTTTTTTTGTAAGCTCACAAAGTTGTAGATTGGTTATTTTCAGTACACACTTGTACAAAGCAGTGGGGCATTATTTTAAGGAAAGAAAACAAATATTGAGACACAAGGTTTCTATTCGACAGCAACAAAACCAACCAAAATCTAACAAAGGTCCAGTATATGACGAGCTCAAAGCAATCAGTGTTACTTCACCTGATGAGCATGTTCCGCAGCACAGTGAAGTCACAATGCTCCCCGTTCTCCACTAAACCAGAGGAGAGAGAGACAGAGGGAGAGAGTGAGAGACAAAGAGAGAGAGATACTTGATTAATATCTTACACCACTTCTTTTGATCACTGATGTCTCATGATTTTCTTTTGATATTACAAACTAAAAGAATGCCATTTCATTTCGGTCATAAACAACTCCACACAGCGACGCTCTGGGTTGTACGGATAGCTAGCCTAGGCTATGGGTAGATTTGCTGCGGGGTCTACAGAAGGGATTACATTCAGTGGAGTTGGGGTTAATTGGCGGCTACTGAGTGGTACATCTGCTCAAGAACACATTGAGATAGTCTAACAGAGATTAATGAGCGACCAAGACAAAGTTATTTACATTTTAGAGTTATCACACCAAACTAAGACGTCACACAAAAAAAGCTGCATTATAATATCTGACAAAGCTGACAATATAGATCACACTCACACACACACTTTGTCCCTCAACAACAAGAGGGAAAAGCACCATGTAATACTAATGGAATACTAGTAAGCGTGAAAGACACATTGAAGATACCCAGTTTAGAACCCATTCAAGCCAGACAGTTAAGAGGCAAGCAGTTCATACAATTTGTGTTTTTTATTTTTCAATGTCGACAATTAGGTGATTGTGGGTTTTTTATTTGAACATCAAATACATGGTTAGAAGATAAGTGTAGAAATGTCCTGCAGATAAACTGGGGGTGGCTGCTAGGGAGGCCTGCTACTGAGGTCTTATGTGTATGACACAGTTGATTGCATCCTCCTCATCAACAATGCTGCTCCGTACTGGCTGGCCTCCGTCTTGTCGACTGTCAATCAACATCAGGGGAGCGAATAAGGATGTAGACACCTTACCATTGATGAAACATAAGTTGTCCCGCCCCTTGACCTCCCAGGCCAGCCATTGACCCGCTTCTTCTAGCAGAGGGAGCTCTGATGGAGGGGAGGGGTATGTATTTTTCAGTTACTGTCACACCCAGCGGGGACAGAATCTGGGTCTGGAGCAGGTAGGTTATTATTGGCTCAGATTTGGCCTGTTTCGGACCCAGAATCGGCCCACGCTGGGCCCAGACTTGTCCTGGATCAACACCATAAGCTGCATGTGTCCAAGTTGACCGTCTAAAAAGGAGTGGATTTGTAGGGGAGCGGTGGGGGTTATATGAGGTTTTCTATGAGTAGTTGGGGACGCTAGTCTTAATGAAAAAGGACAAACTTAGGGAACTTTGGGAGAAAAGATCTTAGGAAACACATCAAGGGTTGCAACAAACTCTAATGGGATGGCAGAAAATACCTGACGCTTTATCAAAGCTCATAATCATTACTATAATAGTGTCTCATGATTTATCAACCCATGCCAAATGTCTGTTGATGGGAAATATGACTACTTAAGTTCATCAGGTGTTTTAAGCCCAGTTTTTTTTATTTTACTAACAATAATGTTTATATTGTTATGCCGATGAACTGCATTCATATTTGTTATGTGAATTAAGAACACAAAGCCGATTGTTTGAAACATGCACAACTGTGTGTATGAGGGTTTGTTTAAAAAACTTGATTATGCTAAACCTCCCATATCACAATCCACTAAGGATCCATGAATGCAGCCTGTGAGTGAGAGCTCATGTGGAAAAGCCCGGTGACCTTAATGACAACCTAAGCGAGATGGTGCGTTTGTCAGAAGTTGCCCATGAACCTAGAAGCAATGCGTTAGAAACAGCAGATCCCGATCCTTGGTCCAGTGATAAGTGCAAGGCTTCTTGCACACCTTGGTTCTTACCCTGCATTAACACACCAGACTCAACTCAGTCCAAGACCTGTTCAGTTGAATCCTGTGTGGTAAAGCTGGGACAGAACTCAAAGGCACCATACAACTAGCCTGGGTACCAGCCTGCTACGCTACGTGGATCCGTTTTGTCACTTTGTTTCTCAGTCGGGATATGATTCAGTTGACTCGTATGTCCGAACGTCAGTTGTGACGTAGGCGACGTCGTTACTGATTGGATGTTGTTCCTACGAATCAGAGTAGGGTTAGGGTAGCTACGTCATCAGTTAGCCAATACACACCGGTGTATTTGTCCTGCCCCCACACCACAGACCAATAAGAAGCCATGGATGGATTCCAGCCGTATTCTATGTCCCACCTCCCCTTGGAGATAGAGGGGGGGCGTCACACCAAAAAAATAGCAGATATACAAGCTCACAGCGCGGCACCGAGTGCCGCGCTGCGAGCTTGTAGATCTGCTATTTTTGAAAAATCGTGAAAATGTGTTCAAGAAACCTATAGTTTCCATGTCGGTGGTGCTCAAACTTTTTCATGTGAAGGACCCCCAAAATGATACAGTATGTATTTGTCCACGGACACCCCATCTCAAAATATTTAGCTCCATGGACCACCCCCAGAAGCAAAAATAGCAGGTCTACAAGCTCGCAGCGCGGCACTCCGCGCTGTGAGCTTGTATATCTGCTATTTTTCAATAGCTAAAGTTACTAGGGCCCCTCCATCATGGGCCCTAGTAACTCAGTCCCACTTCCCCCCCCCGTTGTGACGCCCCTGAGAAAGCTGTCCAGACTGTGAGGCGGAGTGACAAAAACCAAAATCACAGAACGTAGCGAGCAGGCTGGCACCCAGGCTACCAAACTAACAGGATCCAGGAGGAGAACCACACAGTTAGAGTGATATGTTTCTATTGCAGCAGTAAGAGTAGCATCAGTACCAAACAGCCTCTAATTTTCCCCATGACTATTTACGGCGATCAGACCTGGGACCAAAAAAAAATGTATAAAAGGAAAAAGGGTTCACATCAAATTACAGATTTATTCTTGTCTGAATCTCCCTGGAACCCCAGGCCAGCAATAATTTAACCCATTTAGGATTTAGGATTATTGAATGCTTTAACCAGTGAAAAATAGCAGATATACAAGCTCACAGCGCGGCACCGAGTGCCGCGCTGCGAGCTTGTAGATCTGCTATTTTTGAAAAAAGTCGTGAAAATGTGTGCAAATCTTTGAATATGTGTATTTTTTAAAGCGAACGTTTGTAACTCAAATTTTGCTTCTGGGGTGGTCCCCGGAACGAAATATTTTGAGATGGGGATCCGTGGCCAAATACATATCATCTTGGGGGTCCTTCACATGTAAAGGTTGGAGAACCACTGACATAGTAGTCTCTCAAGAACAACAACTGAGCTCCAGTTGAGTGAAAAGGACCTTTTCGTTGACGATGGCTGACATATAGAAACATTGGTTTTTCAAAAAAATCTTAGAAGGATTCAAAAGACACTTATAGAATCGGGGTCCAAATTCAAATGTTCGCAATTTCTCAAAAATAGCAGATCTACAAGCTCGCAGCGCGGCACTCGGTGCCGCGCTGTGAGCTTGTATATCTGCTATTTTTCAATAGTTAAAGCATAAAATAATGATGCACAATAATGTGTACCCGTTCTGAATGGGTTAAATGATTTAGAATATGGTCAGATGTTTGTATAGTGTTGGAGGCTACGTAAAGCACCCAGGTCTGATCGGAGCATTGGTTCGACCATCAGCCTAATGATGAGACACAGCGGAGGAGCGGAAAAGAGGGATGGATGGAGGGATGGAGGAACTGTGGATGGCCTGGAGGGGAGAAGGTGGGCCATGGTTTTAAAAAAGTGAAAGATGGTTTTGTTTACCAACAACGCCCTCTGTCAGTCATGGAAACGAATAGACAGAAAAAAAAGGGGAAAAGAGAAAAAAAGAAAGAGTAATGAAGAAGTGAAAGACTGAATAACGGTCAACCACAGAGAAACTCGTTGAAATAATAAAAAAGGTATAAAACTATAAAGATATAGATATATATATATAGCTTATCAGGAAAGACTTAAAAACAAATGAAAACGCAGTGGAATGTGACAAACAGACAACAACACTTCATTACGGCTAATGGTGAAAAAAACTGAGACACACGTCACAGACAACAATTCGTTGTGGCTAATGGTGAGAAAAAGTGACACACGGTCTCCATCTCTCTCACATGACATCACTGCGATGGCTCAGTGCTTGCTGCCATATAGGAACAACATTTCCCATAATGCTCTTTGCCCCAGGGCCACACTCCCTGGGTGTGTGTGTGTGTGGTCTTCTTTGAGAACATGCACTCCATACTTCATTCATTGATGGAAAGATATTAACAGTGAATGTTCACGGACATTCTCAATGGTAGTAACTTACAAACAAGAACAACAACATGTGTCCCCACCTCTTCTCACAACTGTCAATATATCTTGCCCTGGTAAAACAACATAAATAGTCTGAACACAATCTCCCCCCAAAAAACCATTCAATGGCTGAATTGAATTGTTCGATGATATACGAAGGGACGATTAACCCCTTTTAATCTGGCAACGAGCAAAAAAAATAAAAAATAAAAATAAAAATAAAACATAAAAAGTATTTTGTTTTTCTTCCGCTTGTACATCACAAAGTATATCGCTCTTAAGTGGCTGACATAGACCAGATAAAGAAATGTCCTGTCCAGAGCTAAGCTCTTGATTTTGGCGTGGGGTAAAACCTACCTTCTGCCACGCCCCACGGGTACTGGCGCCCTCGGACCTTCCTGCCGTTCACCTCAATCACCACATTGCTGCCAACCACCGCCAAGGGCATCTTTTCCTGCAACAGGATACAAAACACAGAGTTGTTGTTGACACTCGTCACCTCTCGACGCTCTGCTGCCACGTTATGGCTGACATTTTGTGTTTGGCACACGGCCTGCATTAAACATTTAGTTGTAGCGCAACTAAGTATACGTCACGCTTTAGTTATTGAGGGCAAAGGTTTCCTTGGTTTACCATCAGTGACTGTTGCTATGGGCAAATTCAATTGGGTCTTTATATAATATTGATGGCCATTTAGAAGGGCGGCCCAGCGTCTAGTCGGCAACCTGGCCAACTCGGGAACGATGTAAATAGGGAATGAATGCCCCGCCCTTTAATGCAAACCCCATTATACCTGTTGTCATATGTTTTGACCATCTGTTTGCCTGTGCCTGCGGATTACAGACACACAGACAGACAGACAGACAGACAGACACACACGCAGAGACTTCTCGCATTTATAGATAGATGGTGCTAATCAGCATGGAAAAGGGAACAGAGGGTGATGCAGTAGGACTGGATATTGACCAATGATTTGACTGACTTTAGGATGTTTGTGCCTCTTGGTACATGTTTCCCCTCACACGTCTCTGCATTGGGCTCTTTCACTCTTTGTGTAAACTTTAACACACAACAAGGTGTCATGATGATATTGGAAAATAATGGACAAGGCCAAGGTGAAGAACACCATGAAATGAGTTTGTGCAGTTCCCTCCACCAAGTCAATTTTCAGTTATTGACTGACGCACGCACCCACCCACGCACGCACGCACGCACACACGCACACACACACATTTGAGAAAACTGCAAACAAATGCTGTGTTGTCCTGATAAGATGTAGTCCAGTCAAACACTAAAAAGCTGGTTACATGCAGTTTAATATATCTTGAGGAGTCATCTAGAATGGTGATTAAAATCTTGTCAGGAAAATGTTTCAGGTGGCCCGATATCCAATATTAACGCACCCGTTTTGCCTTGATTCCGTCTGAACGCTAACATTTAACTTCACTTTAACTTCATTATGCCCAACCCTAACCTCACAAACACTATGCCTAACCCTAATCTTAAACCCAACCTCAGAAATTATAACCTCGAAACCCTGTCCACCTGGTCGAACCACCTGGGAAAGAGTGAGACCCATTAACGTGCACCTAGACCTTGGGTAATTAATCATTTGTTGTACCTTGATCTTGCGTATGAGCTTGCTGTCTTCATCATCCTCTGTGTCTGGGAACTCGTAAATCTTTATCTTGTGTTCCTGGATCTCCTTCATGATCTAAGGAACAGCGGGAACACAGTAAAGCAGACGCAGCACCAGCACCACACATGCACACGCTTTGAAATGAAATGCTTCATAAATAAATTCCTATACACCACACACACAGACACAGACACACACACACACGCATGCCCACACACCTGTTTTTTAAACAGCTGGCACTCCTCAGGAGTCAGTGTGTCAGCTTTGGCAATGAGAGGGATTACGTTGACTTTGTCATGGAGTCTCTTCATGAACTCAATGTCCAGCGGCTTCAGACTGGATGAGACATAGATAGAGAGCGGTTTAGAATCACAGAACACTGGATTGGGGGGGGTGCAACAATTATCGATTATACATAATTGTTTTGCATGACACTGTAAAAAATTATAATATAAGGCTTAAAGGGATATTTCACTTAAAAAAAAAAGTTTGGTCATTTTATCGTCTACTCAGGCTTTTGGGAGCACCCAGAAGAGTTTTTAATTTGATTTTATCAGACACTATACAAACCCTTGTTCAACTTCAAACTCCATTTTAACCATGACAGATTCATTGAAAACACCCGTTCTTTTTTCTGGGGACTCGTACTTCTCTCCGGATACGTGAGCTGGGCGTGTTTTTTCATTTATTTTTAAAAATTAATTAGGTAAAATGAAAAAAAATTAAATACAATAAAATAACTCTTAAAAATAAATGAAAAGAATAAATGAAAAAGCACAGCCAGCTCACGTATCTGGAGGGAAGTATGAGTCCCCAGAGAAAAGGACGGGTGTTTTAGATGTTTTAGATTAGACTGTTGTTAAATCGTTGAAAATATATATTTTATATAAAAACAAATCCAATAGAACATATTTCTCGATTAATCGAAGTAATGGATAGAATTGCACACAAACAAAAACAGTCGCCGTCACATTATCTCCCTCTTGCAATCATTTTGCATTGCAAGGATGCATGTCATTACTATTTTACATTACTATTTTGCTTCATGTCAACATGAAAAAATGTTCTTTAGCATTTTAATAGGGTATTTCTTTTGCCTTTTACTTGATACAGCTTCTAGACTACTAATCAGATTTGAGGCCCAGCAGTTATGAATTGGCAAAGACAACAAAGCACATATTTTAGTACATGGAAACGGTCTCAATAGTCAATACTCGGAAGGAATGGAAACTAGCCCACAAGCCAAACCACACATTGAACAACATATTCATACTTTCAACAGCCAAATGAACCGCCAAGCACTGGCACAGACTTCAAAGGAAATAATTTAAGTCCCGATAGTAGCGGGAGCCATTCTCCTAGCATTACTGCCAAGACAGATGTAATTCACAGGGTCACCAGAAGGGGGCTCAAAGGCCAAACAAACCCTCTGCGTGTACTGTAGGCCCACGGCAAACAATGAGAATCAAAGAGCCCAGGGCTATGACTAACTTGTTGTCTGGTGTGTATTTCTGTGGTGTCCACAGATCATTATGTCATGGTGGGTTGATGAGCCATTGTCTTTGTAAAGCTCCCACTGGCTCTTCATCTCTGTCTGGGACAAATGGAACTCTTGTTCAGTTGCGCTGGCTAGAGACAGCGAGCTCTGACCGGCCATGTGTATGTTGGATGAGGGAGATGCACTAGTAGTGTTATCTTTATATATATTATACACTACAGTATATATAGTTTGCATGTGTATTGTGTATTTACATCTATATGTGTAGAGCAGGGGGCTTCAACGTTTTCAGGCCAAGGACCCCTTAGTTGAGAGAGAGATGAAGCAGGGACCCCCACAACCTTTTCATAGATTCCATATAGTTTCATCGTTTGACAGCACAATCATCAGTGTATTTTGGATTCGTGTCAATTTGTTTTCAGATATTTAACCACTTGAGCCGTCATTACCTAATAAACTAGACCTTTTACTCTGTACTTAGTCTGCTCTTTTTCCCCTCTACACCAAACGTCTTTGCCGAAAATAGCCGATCTACAAGCTCACAACGCCTCAAGGCACAAGGCATTGTGAGCTTGTAGATCTGCTCTTTTAGGCTAAAGTTCTCAGAAGTTCTTGACACTAGGGTTCAAGTGGTTAATATAAAAAAGGAGAAAAAAGGTTTCTATCACACAAAGATTTGGAGGACCCCCTGTAGTAACTCTGAGGACCCCCTATGGGTTCCGGACCCCCTGTTGAAGGCCCTTGGTGTAGAGTGTACTGTACCATCATAAACATTTATGTTAATGATGGTAAAACATGTACTTACATTGTATGAATGAGTAAGTGTGGCAGTGTGAGTGCTTGGAGGGTTGTGTGTGTGTGTGTGTGTGTGTGTGTGTGTGTGTGTGGTATGTGTGTTAGGGGTAGCGACAGGAGGACCTATTCCAGGAATGTAGATATACTATAACGAGAGCAACAAAACAGCTGTTCACTGGACAGAGGGACTGTGCAAAGTTGGGGGAGAGAGACATGCATCCGGAGAGCGGGAGAGACAGACAGAGAGAGAGAGAGACGGACAGACAGAAAGAGAGAACTAGATGAGACTATGACCGTCAAAAGCACGGGACATAGCGGAATGACCATGTTTTTTGTGGGGAGTTATATTCAAGTCAAATCTCTATTCTTACAGTAGTTGCTTGCTATCTGACCCTGGCTGGATTGCTCAAACAGGCCAAATTCAATGGAAAATAATCCTCTTCCCTTTAGGCCAGTGCTATGAATCCACAGTGCACACAGTATATTTTAACAGAGTTAAGTTGTATGCAACGTTATTGCAAGCAACCACAACCACAACAGAGACTTTCTACGCAAGTGTGTTTCTCATGATGTAACTTTAGTTGTTGGTGGATAGTCTGCTTGCTAGCCAACTAATTAACACAATTAGTGCCTCTTAATCTGAAGGTTGCTTGGTGCCTCGGTGCCACGTGGTTTCCTCCATAGGCCTCCGCTATTATTTTGAAGGGCTGGAAGGGGGTTGTTTTTGTTTTTTTGGATTATCACTTGACGGCAACGATTACGTCATCTAGTCACATGACAGTGTGTGACAAGAAGATGAAGATGGCTGCGCCCTGCCTTGTGCCTTGTTTACATTTAGATCTGCTGCAAAATGTCTCAAAATGGCTATTTTGTTTAAATGAAGTTTCTTTATGGGCCTCTCCATTGACTTAACATTGAGGAGCTTCACTTCGCGTGCACGCCCAACGTGCGTTGTAAACAAATCGCCGACATTACCGATGCGAGCGGGACCGGAGCGACATTAAGTAAGTAATAATATCTTTACTGTATATACAGTAAGATTCACAGTCCTCACCGTCAACGGCGCCATGGTATTAACCCTTTCAATGACAGTCCTCACCGTCAACGGCGGCAGAACAGTTAACAGGTGACTTTAGCCAACACTAGCTTGCAGCTAGCGGCAAATCACAATATAAGTTATCTCATGCAGAGTATATTGTAGAGAGTCAACTTTATGGGAAGGCATGTAATGTTAAACGAAGTATGGTTTGAATCAGATCAAATCACCCACAACATGTTGGCTAATTTTTGTTGTTAGGCTAACCAAGGATAGACTACAACCCATGCCCTGGAGGGATGATTGATCTGGCCAACCAATGCCATAAATTAATCACTCAGTCAGTCAAAGACAAACAATTGTTCCAGTGAATGTGAATTCACTATGGGCATTTCAATTAAACGATATTCACCTTTATTGAGGACTAATTGGATGTACTGTTATTACAACTTATGTACGGTCATTTTGTGAATTTGGGGTCCCAGGGAGAGACCGGTATTTTGCATATAGGTCCCAATCAGAACCACTGACCTACGTAGATAATAGAAGGTTGGAAGTTGTCTTGTCATAGCAGCTGAGCTGACAGTTCATTTTTCTCTTAACACCGTAGATAGATTCTCTGCAGCATTAAGTCAAGCAGGAGATTATTCTGAATATAGATAGACCTACTAGAGAGAATACACTTTAACATGAGCCAGAGTGGAAAATCAGATCCCAAGGGTTTGGGTTGGATTTCAGGTAGAACAGCTCTATAATGTGGGTCTTAGCTGCTGCAGTGGTTATATTAAGATAGAAGCATCTGAAAGACTATGAGATGAGGGAGGACAGTGTGTGTGTGTGTGTGTGTGTGTGTGTGTGTGTGTGTGTGTGTGTGTGTGTGTGCGTGCGTGCGTGCGTGCGTGTGTGTGGGAGAGAGATGAGTGCCCCTCAGTGAGCAGTGTTCTCATTGGATGACTCAGTGATGGAGAGCAGAACTCCACTGAGCATGAGCAGGATGGTGGGTGTTATATAACCTTTGTGGGTCACAAACATTGGCAGCCTCCTCATCTCTTGCTCTATGCCTGGTACACATGCCCACATGCCTGGGCACAGCCCACGCATGCTATTCTTCTATGTATGCATAGCAAAAGATGATGTGGCCAGAGAAACACTTGGATTTCACAAACTTCTTCCTAATTTAGTCCACACATATAATAGACAGCGTTTGGGCACCCAGAATCCTCAAATAACTCGGGTGTAGTCGTGCAAAGATGAATAATCATACTGCCTAATGCCTATGCAGAAGATGAATATGTGTGAGTTTATAAAAGAAGATTAAGCAGCATCTTCCCTAAGCAAGGCCTCAGCCTCACCTCCCCCGTGTCTTCCCAAAAGGACCTCCTCTCATGTCTTTTACAGTCTGTATATATCTTCCTCACAACCATAATATATATATATATATATATATATATATATATATATATATATATATATATATGTCACGGTTAGATAGAGAAACAGGGAGATCGAGAAACGGAGCGCTCGCCGTGCTGCACGGGGCGGAACAAGCGACACTGCAAGCGGCGCGAAGGCCAGCGGTCCTTGGTCCTGCTCTTCGCCCCCGAGCGCCGCAGGCGCGAGTGGCCGCGAGTTACGAAGCCGTGGTGAATGCAATCGTTATATTTATGCCCAGGCCGTAAGGCCTGGGCAAGCGCACGATAAACGCCGAGCTAGGCTAGTAAATAAAGAAAGAGCGTCGCAAACGAGTGACGTCAGCGCGACAAAACAAGCGCTCTTACCACGCTCTCACTGAGTTACCCGAACTCCCTGTAACATATATATATATCAGAGGTCGCGCTAGGATTTTTAACAGCCGGTCACCGTGACCGACATGATAAAAATTTACCGGACATCTGAAGAAAATACCGGACATAATCATTTTAATGCATAAATTACAAGCAGGTGTACAAACAGCCAATAGCAACAGTTAAAGTAGTCTATTAGGCCTACTCACTGCATAGTTGGGACTGAAAACGAATTGAATGAAAAAGTAGGCTAAAAAGAAAGAAAGAAAAAAAAACGCTTCAATCTCGCATAAGGGAATGAATTATTGGACTAATCGCGCAGGCTGTCTGCATGTGGCACACTGCTTTCACAACAAGGTCTTTCTGTCATCATCTTTCATGCCAACAGTAGGCCTACAATACCATGTCTTGACTTAAGAATATTGAAAAATAGCATTTGCTTCATAAGGAAAGGTTGATAGATTCATCTGATCTGACCAGCAATGAATCCAATACTCACTGTCGAGTGGTGACAGACAGACAGTGCGTCCGTGCGCATGTTATGCAACTTTAGGAGAGTTGAAAAGGCTCTTCCTACTGTCTCCACTCCATCTCCTCATAAAGAACTTCAAAAAAGTGTATAATGTTTGTTCATATGGGTTGATTGCTGACCGTGCGTGCATTCCTTAATTCCCATGGCTTTACATGCAGTGCGTGTCGCAAACTGACACTGAAATGAGCGAGCGAGTGAGCGGAGAGAGAGAGAGAGAGAGAGAGAGAGAGAGAGAGAGAGAGAGAGCGGACGGGCGAGCGAGCGAGCGAGAGAGAGAGAGAGAGAGAGAGAGAGAGAGAGAGAGAGAGAGGGAGGGCGGGCGAGCAAGAGGGAGAGAGAGAGAGAGAGAGAGAGGCAGCCTGCGCATGAGGAGCAGACGGCGATAATGATAAATGACCATTGGTTTTTCAATCGGTCAGAATGTCCGGGAGGAATTTTATTTTCCGGTCTTGGCCATAAAAAAACGGTCAAAACCGGCAATTACCGGTCTAACGCGATCTGTGATATATGTAAGCAATTTACCCCGAGTGAGAGGACATTATGCTCTGATAATGTCCTGTGTGAGGGGGTGATCGGACGAGGCGCAGCCGAGTCCGATAACACCCTCACACAGGACATTATCAGAGCATAATGTCCGACCCCGAGTGGTAAATAGCTTTTCTACCACTTTTTCCCTTATACATGAAAGAAAACACATAGTTGTAACTTGCAAGGATCTTAAGTTACAATCATTATTGCCTATAAAACTTCCGCGAGACAGCAGATAGTTCCACCAACAACATCTTCTACTCACCAACAGATGGCGCCAACTCCATACTAATCCATGCGTCTAGCTTACAGCTAAGCTAACGTCAGTTAGAAGTACCGTTCCGGCCGTAAATAGAGGCTGTTCGCTTCCAGAAAGGCATAGGTTCAGAGAAAAGGGGCTTTAAAGTTGGCGGATTGCATTGGATCCAAATAAATCGGCGACTATAGCATGCACGTTAGTAAACATAGGACCGTTGCCACGGTCATTTGTTGGTTGGGGGAAAGGTGTTCCGACTACCTCCTGAAGTCCCCGGATGTACACTGAGGCGCATTGATCTCGGACAAGTCCTCACACCACAAGGCAGCGGCAGTTGTTCTGTCATAACCTCCGGAATTTAGCCAATCAGAATCCAGTATTTGAACACGTGACTCGAAAAAGTGGTAGAAATATAATGTATATACTGTATACCTATGGTTGGACAGTGTATGAAACACTGGAGGGCTTTTAATTTGAAACAACGGATAAAGGAAGCGGTGACATGCAGCGGTCCAACTAATAATAATACTAATAATAAAACCTTATTTGTATAGCACCTTTCACGACATGAAATGCAGCTCCAAGCGCTTTACAGAGCAGAAAATGACGCACGAGTGCTTAACAGAAAAAATACACATGATTAATGGTGTAACTTCATCAATCAATTGTGTTCAGGTTTTCATGCTAGTATAGCGTAGCCGTAGAGGTTTGATTGATCATCGAGGCTCACTGGAACCAAGCAAGGATTAACATTACTTTGCATGAGACATGTATTCAATTATGGCCGGCCACGGCATCCTCTCTGCTTGATTGACTGCGGAGCACAGCAGAGGCTAAAACTGCAGATACTGTAAGTTCATCCAAACTTATGGATATGCACACAAAACTTACTGCAGGAGCTAGGTATATCCATATTAGTCGTGACGTGGAGGGCTTGGAGGAGGCGGATGTTATGATAGTGAGTTCTGATTACAGAAATGTTTGAAGTACTGAAGTACTTTGGATTTAAAAGATTAGGTCTGGTCGCACACTGTGTTCATAAATAATCTTTTTGGTTTACACACATCTATTTTTAGGGTCAAACGCGAGAGAAATACTAGCACTGCAGAGCACAGCCCTGTAAATGATAAGACAATGTTACGTTATTAGGAGACATTGCATCCCATGGTCTGGAGTGTCATTAGCACGTTTGTTGTTCCGCCAAGTGATATCCAATAGCCTGGCAGTTGTCTAGTTTGACCAATGGTATGTTTATCTTCAACCCTCAGTGACTGTTGCAGTACAGCCAAAAATACACTACAGTAGAGTGCAAACTATGCAAGGGGAATAGCCTAGAAAGCTTGGTTTTCAGTAGAGGAATGTCAAACAAGGACGAATGATGTATTTTCCATGGGAAAATGTGTAATTTGACTACATATAAATAAGCCATGAAGCACAATTCTGATACACTTTGACCTACATATATTTTGCCTTTGACATAGCTGTAGCACTTGGGCCAACATAGAATTAAACTAAATGCTTAGTAATGCTTTTAGCTGGAATCACAAGGTGATCACTAGCGTTGCCCAGAGATCATACTGCTACTACTTAGACCCAGCCAAGTGAACTCAAGTTCGGTTTACTAAGTCTAGACGGTTTAAGAGGTCAATGAGCGTGAAGTGGAACAATTCTCCAGAACGTTCTTGCCTCATAGGACTACTCTTTCTAGCCAGTTGTCCGGATTTAAAATGAAGCAAACACGGAACTAAAAGTTCCTATGATTGGCCGCTAGTTGCGCTGTTCTGGTACCAGAAGCAACATGTTCTCCATAGGATTCCATTCATTTCCCCCGAAGTTTTACATTCGATTTTCTTACGTTAATAAACATTGTCATAAATACTTTATGGCTCCTGTCGCTAGTTTAAAGCCTCGTTTCAATCACCATGATGTGCGTTTTGTGAAAATATGGTGCCAGGTTTTTATTTTCTAGATAGTCAGTGTGCCATGTCAACATAAATTTTAATGACACCCCATCAAAATTCTGACATATTTTGATTGTCAGGACATTGTTATAACGATCATTAGACTCACCTATCTCCCTGACTCCCTCCCCAGTCAGTCAAAGTTCAGATTTTAATGAATGTAGAATTATGGGCAGAATGTAATTTGCAGCAAATTAGGTGAATTTAATTGACCACGTTTAAAAAATATATTTAATTTTAAATTAAAAATCCTCTCTCTTACACTTCTGCCAGTGTGCCAGTGATCACCCTCCCCTGTGCCAATGTTGGCACCCGTGCCTAAGGTTGCCTACCCCTGTTATAGTTGATGTTAAAGCAGGGTATGCTGTAGGAGGGGCTTGTGATCATAGGCTTGCGATGATTCTTCTTCGTGTGCTTATTCAGCAGGCTCAACACATTTACCAAGTATCCCTGCGGTTGCACATGACCGTTGGCAGCCAATAGCATTCCTTGGGTACCATTAAAACAATGATGGCGACACCCATACAAGGGCAAAAAAAGCTTAATTTTTGCAGCATAGAAACCAATGGGTTCCCACCGTCCATATTTTTATGGGCCGGGTGCACCTTCTTTTTAAACTTTCCCTCTATATATGCAGTACCTACCCGTGTCCAGAAGGGGCGATGAAATAGAGGCAGCAGTGGACCCTGTTGTCTGGCATCAGTCTGCGGTTCACCCTGGACTCAGCATTCAGGAAGTCTTCACACTTACTGTCTATGTAGTTGATGACTGGCTGCCAACTGCAGTTTAGGGAGTGGGGGGGGGGGGGGGGTTGTGGAGGAGAGGAGAGGAGAGGAGAGGAGAGGAGAGGAGAGGAATATGGATTAGTAAGCAGGACAAAGTGACGTGTTGATGAAAAAGAGAAGAGCCGAGAGGAAGAAAACGAAAAAACACGAATGAAAAAAACAAAAACACAAAAACCCTCTTCACAACATTTAAGGAAGCATATAATTACGTGGTAAACCTCCAAATTATATCAGCCAACACACAGGCAAACTCTATTTTCTCTCTCTTGTACACACACGCGCATGCATGCGCACACACACACACACACACACACACACACACACACACACACACACACACACACACACACACACACACACACACACACACACACACACACACACACACACACACACACACACACACACACACACACACACACACACACACACACACACACACACACACGATGTAGTTCCTCACCAATTGCTATTGTCTACTGCATCACCGAACCCCGGCGTATCAACGATTGTAAGTGTGAGCTGGACACCTCCTTCCTTTATCAGCACTTTGGACTGCTCCACCTAGAGAGAGAGAGAGAGAGAGAGAGAGAATGAGTTAGTGAGAGACAGTGTTGATTTTGTCGACTAAAACTATGACTGCGTTTTTTTCACTGACGAAAACTAAATAAAAACTAAGCTGTGATGACTAAAACTAAGACTAAATATATTGACAATTTCGTCAACAAAATAAAAACTAGACTAAAATGTTGGGGAGGGACTGGTGGAGAAGAGAGTCATTTTATGTTTGGTTGCTCTCCGGTGTTGCATGCTGAAAATAGCAGATCTACAAGCTCACAACGCGTCGCAGTAGATCGGCTATTTTCAGCACGCAACCAAGTGTCATTACGATGCCATCAAGGCCTGCCAAAATACATTTCAGTTGACTAAATCAACTGTAGATTTAATTGCCTAAAATCCTATGATATTTAGTTGACTAAAACTAGACTAAAACAAAAACTTTTCAGGTGACTAAATTATTACTAAAACTAAATTACATTTTATTCAAAAGACTATGACTAAAACTAAATAAAAATTCCCTGTCAAAAACAACACTGGTGAGAGACACACACACACACAGGCGATGAATACATGACATTAATGATCTCCCACTCTCCCTCAGAGCAGCAGTGAGTACACCCACATGCTGTAATGTAGTCCCACGGTTTGAGCCCACACACAATGAGATGGCCTGTTGTGAGACACTACATACAGCGCATGAAGCTGTGCATTGTAGATGTGTGCTTAATGGCGTTACAACCCTCAGGTTATTCCCCAGTTCAAAGACGCACACAAATTCACCGACAATATGTGTGTTACTACTTACTACTACTAGTGATTGTGAGGTTATAATATTTAAGACAGAAATGACAGACATGGTCAATTCCTCCACTGCAGATTTTTTAAATTATTCTATTTAAGAAACAGGCAGAACATATTTTGTTTTGTCTAGTATTAAGGAAAATTCATATAAATCCCCACAAGAACCTCCATAGTCAGAAAAGCCTTTTGCCCCATTTGTACCCAGATTCCAGCAAGAGCCGCTGATACAAACGACCTACGGCCTGGTCGCGACTTAGGCCACGACTTGGAGGTCGTAGGTCCCGGTTCTGGAGGTTTTGCGCGATCTCGGTCGTAATTCAGCGACCTGGGAAGTCCGCGATCGAAACTCTACGCTTGCTAAGGGAAGGGACGCGAGTTTAGAAACTCTACGCTTGCTAAGGGAAGGAGCGCCGCGATCGAAACTCTACGCTTGCTAAGGGAAGGGACGCGAGTTTAGAAACTCTACGCTTGCTAAGGGAAGGAGCGCTCGTTTTCAACAGCGTCGGCAGGTTAGCTACTCAGTGTCGGCAGGTTAGGGTTAGGGTTAGGGTTAGGGTTAGGGTTAGAGTTGGGGTTAGGGTTAAGGTTAGGGTTAGAGTTAGAGTTGGGGTTAGGGTTAAGGATAGGTTTTGGTGCACCTCGCGCGGTCCAAGTGACTACAATGGAGCGCTTCCTACCTCCGGTTCAGCCAATCACAAGCTTCAAAAGGTTGAATAGCGCTGCTGCTCTAGAATATTCTGCAAAAAGACCTTTTAAATACGACCGCGGACTTCCCAGGTCGCTGAACAACGGCCCGATCGCGCAACAACGGCCCGGGGACGACCGAGGTGGCGCAACCACGGCCGGGGGTCGCGAAACTAGACCGGCCGCGACCTAACAAGTATGTACCGCGAACTACGACCTCCAGAACCGGGACCTACGACCTCCAGGTCGTGGCCTAGGTCGCGACCAGGCCGTAGGTCGTTCGTATCAGCGGCTGTCTCTCCCAGATTCAGTCCAATGAGCTCAACCTATAGTATGTTTTACAAAAAAAGAAAAAAAATGCTGAAATCACTGATACTTAACAGTGGTAACAGCCAAATGCTGAAACAATGCCCGATATCACCGACTGACATCACGGAACACCATAATTGGGCATAAACGGGAGCAACAGTCTGCATGCTGACATCACTGATATTAAACAGTGTCGCCACCATGGTAACAGCCGCATGCTGAAAACAATGCCAAAATAATGTCTGTCTGACCAAATTTGGAGATGACATCAGATACTGGCCTGGACAGGGAACACCATATATGGGCATAAAAGAGAGCCAGACAGACAGAGATAAGAGATCTCAATATAATGTATGGGCATGAAAGGTACACAGACAGACAGACAGACAGACGGATACAAAGGGTATTTATTGCACAACTGGATGTCAATGGTGACTGTTCTGGCCAACGGGCACCGGTCTGGGTTCTCCAACATTTCTTCTGAGATTCTTCAGTTTAAAGTAAACCTGTTTAGAGCGTACTGCACCCCTCTATATACAGCCCCTCTGTGGGTGAGTGGGTGAAGTATAAGAGAGAAAGCTTAAGGAAGCTGCAAGTAGCCTACAATGACTGCCTTCGTATACTGTTGAAGAAACCTAGGAGCACCAGAGCAAGTGAGCTCTTTGTTTCATTGGGTCTCACCACCTTCATGGCTCTGTTGAGGAACCTGACTTACAAGTTCACTTGCAGACTGGATCGCTCCTTGAATGGATTAATTGGACAGATGACAGACCCTGGACGTAGCTCAGTCAGGTACACGTCTTCCATTAGAGGACACTGGCATGAGTGCCTCTTTAGCCCCAGTGGGGCTCGGTGAACATTGACAATATGAGTGCCTCATGTAGCTCCGGTGTGGGCTTGGTGAATGTACTCTTTTTGTATTTTTATTTTATTATCTTTGTAATGTGTGTCTCTACCCTGTGGGCCCTGAGCCTGTAATAAAGTTTATATATTCAATCCCTCATATACTGTGCACACCCCCGGGCACAGGACTAATATATCGTCGTTGTCGGGTGGAAACCTCGTATCTCCAAGTTTCAAATTTGTACGTTCTTTCGCCAAGTAAAGCCCTGCTTCAAAAGCAGTGAACACAGCAGATCTACAAGCACACAACGCCTCGCGGTGCGAGGCGTTGTGTGCTTGCAGATCGGCTGTTTTCACTAGTTTAAAGCATTTTTAAAATGATAAATGCAAAACTAACGGTTTTGGATATACACGTTTTTCACCCGACAACGACGATATGTATGTATTGAACAACAAAAATAAAAATAAACATTCTCAGAATACATTATGTTTATGTTAAATGTTCTCTCTGTTAAACATACTGGCTGGTTGATTTCCTTGTTCTGGAGACGGATCCATCATTTCCTAAAGTTAGCGCTGCTGCTGTTCCCTTGCTCCACTGCATACTTTCACAAGGCCAGCTAGTTATTTTAGGATCCCCCTTTCACAAAAAAATACAGCCCTCTCTCTCTCTCTCTCTCTCCCTCGCTCTCTCTCAAAACACATTCTTCAGCTTCCACAAGACTTCGCATAATCTGTTTTGCTTTACAGTGAGGGATGCATATATCATGCAGCAGTCATTTCAAATGTATGAATTTAATAGCGTGCGTGCGCGTGTGTGTGTGTGTGAGTGCATGTTTTTGTCACGTCCCAGCACAAAACCATATTTGCTATTTGGAACAGTTTCGGCGAAAGAAAAACAGATTGGGAGAAAACCTCAAGAATGCCTTCAGCCTCCTCACCGCATCATTTAAAGGAAATCTAAGACGGGAGAATGTGTTTGTACCACAAAATATGAGAGATTGCCTCTGGAATATAAATAACTCTCACCCCATCTCTTCCCCTCTCTCAGTCTACAGCGACCGCAGCATATCGTGGGGAGTCACCTCGGATCTCCAAAATGTCAACTGGGGGAATCGCGATTTACGACATTATCGCAATAATCAAAATATCCCCAACTCCATTATCCTGGAGTGGAACATTTGCCAAAATTGCAACGCGGTGTGAGCTTGTAGATCGGCAATTTCTTGGCAAAGAGATTTGGTAGAGAGTTGGGAAAAAAAGACTGTATGAAGTACGTATATTATAAGTACTTTCACAATAAATTAAATCTCCACGATACGATTATTGTGTGTTTTTTATCACGATAAATGATAATATCGTCCCATCCCTAATGTAAACTTTTTCTTTCGCAGATGAAAAGTTCAGATCTGCTATTTTTTACAAGTTCAGATCTGCAATTTTCACTATTTTCCCTGTTATTCCAGGGACCTCAAATCTTTGCTTCTGGAGGTTCCTGGAATAACATATTTTGAGATGGGGGTCTTTGTCCAAATACGTAATTTTGGGGGTCCTCGACATGAAAAAGTTCGAGAACCACCGATCATAGAAACAAATGTTTCAAAAATCTTTAGAAGACATTTTGTAGAAAGACTCAGGTCTTAAGGGTTAAAATAGCCTAATAATAAAACATTTTGGACATACTAGGCTTCCATACTGCGATATGCACACACACACACACAGCCTATAAGCCCATCGTAAGATTATCTGAGGTTATGTATGGCTCAAAGGAGACCTACTTCAAAAGCAACTGCTTTCATGCTGTGGCCTAAATTGAGCGCACTTCACCTTGTGTGACACAGACGGGAACATGAGCTCATTCTACACCTCTGATCCGCAATTCAGGAAAAAGCCTGCACCAAATAGGCCTGTCACAATTATTATATAATCGCCTAATCACAATTATTTGAGATAATTGCAATAATCTTTTCTCATAATCATTTCCATGTTGAAAAGTTTTTTTTTAAACATTTCTTAAAAATTGTGGAAATATCAAGCTATTTCCACTATTAATTTATGAAATTATGCAACTTTTGTCATGAATAGGACAGCCGTGGTTATGGGGTATAGAGTTGACATCTTAGAACACGGAGGGTTCCCAGTTCGATCCCGGGCCTTGCATGCCATTGGTGTATGAATGTGCGTGTGAATGGGTGAATGTAATGCACAATCTACTGGGATAAAGGCACTATATAAATGCACCATTTATAAATGAATGTACCTTTTGTTTACGAAGCCTAAAAGCCAAACAGAAATGGAATTTACGGTCATGTTTCAGTGTTCGCTGACAAAACCACAAATTATAATGTAAAACAAATAATGCCTCCCCCTGATGGAGGGGAAAGGAACTGTTACTTCAACGCGCTACGTCCAACAGGGGAAGCTCCCCCCTGTCAGGTGATGATAAGTCGCCTGCTCACTCCTCATGCACTGAAAGAAGCATGAGCTCAGTTCGGGGCTCTCCCCAGGTTGGCAGAGGGAGAGCAGCGCCCAGGATTACAGTTTAGGCAATTGGCACTGGGTGAAAAATGGGTTACAAAATCATGGGATAAAAATGTTGGATAAAATAAAAAATAATCATTAATTATTTGTGTGACAATTCATCGTCATGTAAAATGTTATAATGGTGACAATCGTGACAGCCCTAGCATCAAAGCAAGCCTTGGGGGTCAGAACAACAATTATTTGTGTCCAATTTCCACTCATGAAAAAAATAAAGAATTAAATAGGCAATGGTTATTTTAGTTCAGTAGAAATTCTATCACTATTGGTTACCATAACAACCAGCCCACATCAGTCCTCTTGGCCAGTTGAGAGCCAAATGTACCAGCCAGCCAAGCCATTAAATATGTGTAAAGAGGACGTAGGAGTGTGCACTAAATACTCGTTTGGTTTTGATGGGCCATTGTACATTTAATTAAAAAGGAGGAATGATTAATGCTGTGAAATACAGTAATACAGAAATACCGTGAAATTTCATACGGTTACTTGTATTTCTAGTTTGGAATTGACTGGATTTTTCATCGTTATGCTTACAGTATTTCATTCAAGTTTCAGTTACTATATCATGGCCTCTCACTAAATGATGTGCTGGTTTATGTGGGAATCGTGTGAAAGTCAGTATTTCATGTGCGTCTGCTTCTGTCTGCTGGGAAATGTGTTATATTTCATGAGAACATTCTTACCCTCCTGCTGACCCCTTCAGACCCCTGGGGGGAAAACAGTGACCTTTACTCCCAACCCCGCCCCGCCATTCTTTCTATCCGTCACGTCCTACAGTCTTCTACCACGTCTAACGTCTACTACGTGCTCCCTCCTCTTTCTCTTCCGTGGACTACTCTGTCTACTTTCCTTGGCTTGCTCGTCTCCTTCACCTCTTTTACTTGCCTATAAGTAATGCCCTGGATGTCTCTGCTCTAAAATGACCTCAATTCCAAACCACCTAACACCCCACCCCACACAAACCTCCCCCGTTCACCCCATCATTCCTTGCTCTTGTGCCCCACCCCTCTCTAGGGATGGCGATGTTGTTTGGCCCATGTACTACTTTGGTCCCAAGTAGGGCAGTCACCAAATATTCGAATATCAAAGTCACTATTTGACGTTGTTCACCAAAGTCGAATATTCTTTTTTTTTTCTTTAAGAAATATATAGTTTAAAAGCTTGGCTAGATAGGAAGTCATAAGAATGAGTTGTCAATACCCCTGGTGGATGCATTTGTTAATGCTCTATACCAGGGGTTCTCAAACCTTTTTAGGCCGTGACCCCCAAAATAAACATATTTGAACTGGGGACCCTGACAAGCAGTTGGAATTGTAGGTATGTAACGGTACATTTAATGTGACTCGGTTCCCCAGATAAATATTGTGAAAATAGCAGATCTACATGCTCACAACGCCTCGCGTTGCGAGGCGTTGTGAGCATGTAGATCGGCTATTTTCACAATGTCCGCCTCTTGCTTACATAATATTTGACAGTTTGGCCAGTCCTGTCGAATATTCGACTATTCGAATACTTTGAGGTAGAATAATTTGAATACTAAAAATCACTAATCGTGAATGCCCTAGTCCCAAGCAAGACATCTAAAACATGACTGGCTGGATTGCCACAAAACCTGTCTAGTTCATTCATGGCCCGATTTGAGTGAGCTCATGATCTTTCTTCTAGTGTCACCCTCAGGCCAAAATGTCAACTTTGCACAAGATATCTCATAATCTAACAGGAAGAGTACAGGTTAAACCCTACTTATGTTTGCGACTCCATTACCTTTGCTTTAGCGCCACTTGTAAGCCACTGGTTTTCTGCTTCAAAAAGACACTCTCCCTGCTTGCAGAAGAAGCTAGATCATGACACGGTGGCCTGGATCACAGACTCACTCACTACAATGGTTTAGTACTGTAAATGGTAAATGGTGCATTTATATAGCGCCTTTATCCAAGGTGCTTTACAGAGATTGTGCATTACATTCACCCACTCATATACCATACATATTTACAGCGGCAACTGTTCCAATTTATTGTCTATTTGCACTTTTTTACTTTCACTGCTTGGGGATTAATGAAGTGGTTTCCTATCCTAAAGTTTTCAGGGCTTTAGGGATGACAATGGTCTGGTTAGGTGTAAGGAGCAGCACAGTCTCAAGGGGTCACTGGGCAGGATTTTTAGACTCTTTATCTTGTTCCCCTCTACCTCACACCTGTGTTCACATTTCCTCCTCTCATCCATCCCACGTTGCTCTTCAGCCTCACCATCCTTCTCCCCGTTCCGTACACACGTGTTCTTGTCTCCTGCCCCCCTCCTTCTCACTCATTTGCCCTCTCCATGCGCAGGCTTTTTATTTTAACTTCCCTTTCTTTCTTTTAGTATCTTCCCTAAGCCATGTCTCTTGGACATTTAATTGGGTTACTAGCCTGTTCCTCTACTCCTCCCTCCCTCCCTCCCTCCCTCCCTCCCTCCATCCATCCGCCTCTTCACCCTTCCTCCTCTTCTGTCCCAGCTCTGTTTGTCATGACCATAAAAGGACAAAACCATAGAGGCCCTTTTGGCCCTTGCTCTCTTTTTCTCTCCCCCTCTCCTCCATCTCCTTCCCTCTCTCTCTGGTTCTTTCCCTCACTACTTCCATTTTTCCCTCTGCTCTGTGCTCGCTGACTCTGGCCTGTTAGCCTCCGACAACCCCGGCTCAGCGGTTTATTTTGCAGGTTTGTTTGTTTAGGTCTGATTGCTGTGCGCTGAGGTCTCCAGAGCCCTCTGCGTGTCAAACAGTCAAACATGTGGCATGGGAATGACAATGTGGGGGATGGAAGTAAAGAAAAATACAAGAGTGACTGACTGACTGGACACGGGGAAAGAGAGCGACAGAGAGAAAGGACAAACAGAGAATGTAAGGTTTTAAGGTGACAAAAGTCATAAATGCCTCACGAATATAGCATATCTGAACACTGATATCTGAACACTGAACCTTGATTCAATGTTTTCATCTTGACACCAAAGAGAAGCTGAAAGCAGTGGAAAAGACCACATGGAACACAGTGGATAACAACATGCATTATTAACATACACTAGCCCTTACCCGTTCAAAGATATGAGCTCCGAAATGATGTGCAGTGTGTGGGTTATGGGATGTGCACTGTGCACACAGTATATGAGGGATGGAAAGTAACTTTAACTGGTGCTTGCATGCTAATATGTAGGAGCATCAATGTAAGAAATACCCGTTCCATTTAACGGCTACAGAGATACTGTGTACCGATCTGCATGATTTTTGGACAACATCTGTAACAGGGCCAGAACTTTTTTTACACGGGCCCGTGTGGAGGCGTAGAGGTTTCAAAACGAAGTCAGAAACCCCCGGGGATTTTTTAGGTATAGACAGGGCCTAAGTGCACACATGTAAATAGTTGCTGTTTCTTATTTCATTTTGTGTGTTTTTTTTCTCCCTATAAATTAATGCCCTTCTACTAAAAGTAGTGGAAATAGATGATCTGCAAATATATATATATTATTTACAGCAAGTGAAGAGTCTATGGGTTTTATAAATATTGAACCAACGAAAAGTATTAAGAAGAGCTTGTGACTAAATAATAACGACAAGGTATCCATTTGAACATTTCATTTCCTGAAAAGTAACGGTGTTGGACATAAAAGGTTTGCGATCGACAGCGACAAAATGTTACATTTGTACACTATTAACCCATTTAGAACGGGTACACATTTTGTGTATCATTATTTCATGATTTAACTATTGAAAAATAGCAGATATACAAGCTCACAGCGCGGCACCGAGTGCCGCGCTGCGAGCTTGTAGATCTGCTATTTTTGAAAAATCGTGAAAATTAGAATTTTGACCCGATTCTATAAGTGTCTTTTGAAACCTTCTAAAGTTTTTTGAAAAACCCTATGTTTCTACGTCTGCCATCTGGCCAGCCATCGTCAAAGAAAAGGTCCTTTTCACTTAACTGGAGCTCAGTTAGTCTGTTCTTGAGAGACTACTATGTCAGTAGTAGTAGTCAAATAGTAGGACCCCCAAAATGATATGTATTTGGCCACTGACCCGCATCTCAAAATATTTAGTTCCAGGGACCCCCCCCAGAAGCAAAATTTGAGTTACAAACGTTTGCTTTGAAAAATACATATATTCAAAGATTTGCACACATTTTCACAACTTTTTCAAAAATAGCAGATCTACAAGCTCGCAGCGCGGCACTCGGTGCCGCGCTGCGAGCTTGTATATCTGCTATTTTTCACCGGTTAAAGCATTCAATAATTCTAGGCCTAAATGGGTTAAGAAGAGTTAAATGAACACTCAGCA